>NC_090921.1:706627256-706929131 GCF_040938575.1 Ambystoma mexicanum
AAAAATGAGGAGCAATGGGCACTATTTATTGAATCATTGTTTTCACGATTGTCCTCTTTAATGTTGATCCCAGAGTCTTGGCGCAAAGCAATTATCGTGCCAATCTATAAAAAGGGTAATCGGGCTGATCCTAACAACTATCGCCCGATTGCCCTGTGGGATACCATAGGTAAAATCTTTACCTCCTTCTTACGCCAAAAACTGGCCGCATGGTCTAGATCTGAACAAATCCTAGACATTCGGCAAACTGGATTTACCAAAGGTGTTGGTGTGGAAGTTAATTTGCTGTTATTAAAACTTGAAACCCTAAAGGCAAAAACGAGAATGTATCTTGCATTTATTGATTTATGAGGATCTTTCAACAGTATCAATCGTGGAAAATTATGGAAAAATTTGGCCAATTGGAACTGCCCTCGTAACTTGGTAGAACCCATAAAAGCCTAACATTCAGAAACTGCTGTTCGAATAAGGTTGAACAACCAGGGTGCCCTATCGAAGAAAATACCAACGAGAAAGGGAGTGAAACAGGGGTGACCCTTGGCAGCAGAACTTTTCAAACTGTTCATCTCCGATTTACCAGACTTTCGTAAAAATGTTTGAGGTTTTCCTCCTAATTTAAACAACAATGAAATTGGATGCAACATATATGCTGACGACGTTGTCCTACTGGACGTAACCCAGATCGGCTTAAAACGGCAATAAACAAATCTACAAGATTATCTGAATGCCATGCCAATGATTTAGCCTTAAACACAGAAAAGACCAAGATAATAACCATTGGTCGATGTGAATCTAAAAAACAGAAAGCCTTTAAGTGGAGAATTGATAGGAAATCTCTAGGTGTAGTCAATTCAATCAGATACCTGGGTATCATGTTGAATAAGTCACTACATGAACATCATTGGAAATTGGATTTGGTAAATTGGATGATTCAATTTAGCATTCAGGGCCAATTGTTAAATAAAAACTATGGGAAGTTTACTCTTGCTCCCGTCCTGACTTTCTATGTTCAAAAAGTTGTTCCTACCATCACCTTCGGATCAGAATCTGGGTGGAATATCAACATTCTGTTTTGGCAGAAGTTGGAATTAATATTTTGGCGCCGGGTACTGAAGCTTCCTTCATACATTTCGATGACTCACTTAAGATATGAACTTTCTTTGAATTCCTTGCATTCCTGTGTTATGTGGAAATCTTTATCGGCAATTTGAAAGATGAACTTGACTCCCTTGGCACAAGCGTTTCAAATTTTCTCTGCAAATTCAGGACCAGGAAAATCGAGGTTGTTAGAAGAATGGAAGTACATCATAGATTCAATTATATCTAGTGCTGAACTTAATCTGAATGATCTCATATTGCAACCCCAATCTGTAAAAAGGAAGTTTGAATCTTGGTGCTGGATCCAGAATAACGATCATCGTCAAAGGATGTCATCCACTTTAGACTCAGGTATCGGAGCACATAAACTAAACGTGCCATGTCGATACCTAACAAATTGCCCTTCTCGCCATCATCGTGACCAGTTCTTGAGACTCTGTTTAAATGCCTTGAAAACAAAGGAGATGCTGCAGCTTCGTCGTATCAGTGACATAAAGGATAACTTGTGTCGCTTTTGTCACAACGAAATTGAAACAACTGAGCATCCTCTTACTAAATGCATGCGGATTACATTAAGTTGGATGCAAAATCTAGGAGATTTTATCACTGTTGTAATGACCAATCAAGATTGGTGGTCATATCCATCGGCTGGCCATAGTATTAAATTGAGCTGTGCGGTAGTGGACTTCATGTAGTGGACTCACTGCGGCTGGACGCAAGTTTTTTAATGTCTAGGAAATTCGTGTTGTCTTGGCCAAGCAGCTTTTTGAAATACTGTTGTACTTAATGTTTAATTCATTTATGGAGTTGTAAGTTGTAACAAAAGCTTGGTGTCTCAATGTTCGCATTTGAGGCATTCAGGCTGAGGTTTCAACAAAAAAAAAAGAAAATAACATGCACTTGAAGCCTCTGGTGTCTCCCCTACAACATCATCTGTCCCCAGTGTCTGTGGAATAACACAAGAAAATGCTGCTAACATGCAAACTACAACAGCAGAGGTGTGCAGTCATTGCAGTCAACAGGAGAGTCTGTTCCTGCTCTCTATCGTGAGAAGGGGAGTGTTTCTACGAAGCCTTGGACCCAGCGTGGAGCGTGCCATGGAACGGTGCAGCAGAGGTGTGCAGTCATTGCAGTCCGTGCAGGCTTGGAGGCGAGGAGGCTTGGAAGACCGCCTGCAGAATGATAACTCTGATTTTCCACATGAAAACTATAGTAAGGTAAGATTGTGGCTTTTAGGAAACCTGATAGTCTTGTGCAGCGAATAGGTCCAATTTGAAGTGTTGAAGGAAGATCACAGGCATTCTGTGAGGAAAGAATATGTTGCCATCAGGACCTTGTACCCACCCCCAAGTGAAGAAACGTGAGGAGACGGTGAATAACACTCAAAGTGGACTGTTAGTCTCCCCGCCCACCCCATTCTTGAAGGTCAATTTTGAAGAACCGTTACCTCATGAAGCACGCAGGGCATGGGAGGCTGCAGACTGGGTCTGGTGGGGGGTGCCGGAGTGGAGTCTCCACTGAAAGACCTGCCCCTACAGGATCTGGGGGAGAGGCATGGCATGAGTTCTGCAACTCTATCAGTCCTGCCATTCATTCCTCCAGTCAAGGCCGTGGGAATTGATAAAGGGAGTGGGAGTATTGAACCCTCGGTCCCAGTAACATCCAGGGAACTGAGCCCGACTACTCTTAACAGTATAGACCTGACATTCAAGTCAACGGTGAATAGAGCTAATCACGAGAGGGCAGGAACACGATCCCCGACTCTGGCCGAGCAGCAAATGTTACTTCGAGACTCACAAGAAAGCCACTAATACAAAGAAACTAGTACTGCTACTGGCAAAGGTTCATCTAGATTATTTGTCATTGAGTAAAGCATGACCAATTTGTGACATCGAGGAACCTTCACTGGTTTTACTAATGGAATGTATCTTGAAAGAAATGTTAACCCAAAAGAACAAGTCCAGAAGGAAAACCCACATACACACCAGGAGTTGTGAAAATAAATAACTTGTATTGAACACACACACTTACGATTTTGTGCAAAACATGTAACATTGATTACAAACAAAACCAAACCATAATGTTTTCAAATTACACAATAATACAACTTGAACATAGTGTTGTAAAGAAAAATTCTAAAATTAGACATAGAGCAGAAAAATCGATACTGATCAACAACTTGTACTCTTCATGAGTGTTTGCATTGAAGTAAATTCCTGAGTTATTCCAGTAGTCTTAGAGCTATCTATCTGGGTAAGTTCAGTCTATTTCCCAATGGTTAGATGTCTATGCTGGAAAGTTCTATTGGGACAAAGTGTTCACAACTGGTTATGTGCCAGAAGATTCCAACTGGTTGTATGCCAACTGGTTATATGCCAACGTCGCAGGGGGTATATAGGTGGGAGTTCCACATTACAAGAAAGCCACGACAACTGTGTGAGGGACTTGACATCACAGGATATTGACTTCGATGGAGACTATGCATACTTATAAGAGGTCTTTACCTGTCCAGACTCACTGGAGTATGCTACCTTACAGTCTTTAGATAATTCCACATAGGCTTTGCTTCAGGCATTTACTTTTACACCGGCCACAACTCATGCTTCTAATATTCTAGAGCTTCAACATTCAGCCCTGGCAGTTCGTCTAGCCCAGGACATAGCCGAGCTCAACTCCATGATTGCAAGGCAAAGAAGGACTAGCGAGTACTTTAATACCAATTGCTCGACCCCATTGATTATTGAAAAACCTAATGGAATTATATCTAAGGCAAAGTTTCCATTGTTTGAATCAAAAACAAAAAAAGACACAGTACAGGGAGGTCTGGCTGAGGCTGATCCTACCATTCTAAATTCGATTCCAAAAGGTAATACATTAGAAATGGATGACCTGTGTCGAGAGATGGAAAATCTGTAAGAGTTTCAATCCTCTTCTTCGTCGTCCTCAGCTGACTCCCGACTGGGCTCAACTTCTATGAGAAATGGGCCATTGAATGAATATCAATTATCGTCTGGTGGAGCAATAGATCATGCTCAGCTTCAGAGTATGGTGATGGCAGTCTTGTCTGTGGCGATTAATCCTTTCATAAAACTCTATGTAAATATAAATGAAACAATAAAGAACTAGGCACCTCTTCTGGTGATGATCCATGCTAAGCTTATATTTTTGGAATCCTTTTCAGGGTCAGTGCAGTCACCTCTGGATAAGGAAGCTGAATTAACTGCACAATGGCAAGCTAGACTTTTTGACATAGCGAGAGGGGAGGAGGCAGAAAAAACCATCTTGATGACTTCCATTTTGGATATATTGAAATGGTCTAGACACCAAAAAGGAAGATATGACCAATTTAAGACGGGGTCAATGAATCAAAGGGTTCCTGTTTGTATTTCTACTAGTAAACCATTGTTCAAGGCTACTAAGGGGAGCCGTGACCCTATTCTACCGATCATAATATCTCCACCTAAAAATCTTGGTTGTCATTTGGTGAGAGAAGGCAACATTGATGCAAGGCAAGAGACCATGAGTTTGAGCACTTTTCCGAACTGCGGCAGGGTTCCAGTTTTATGGCCCCAGCAGAGCCATTGGGAAGTGCCAATGAAATAGAGATTTCAGACACTGATACAACAGGAGATCAAAGTAGTGATCCTAAAACAGAAAACACAAAATGCTTCTCTATTTTTGAAAAATCAAGTAACCATGAACATGGTTAAAAACTGGTGGTGAATCAGCAGAAAAAAATAAAAAAATCTACAATTAACCAAGAAACCAAAAACAAATGGGTTTAGAGCTTTCCTACGGAACTTGATGTTTCCATTATCCCAGAACCTGGAAAAAGGAAACTCTAGGGTACACAGAGAAGTGAATGCGCTTGGGGAAACTCGCCAAGAGAACCCGATATCATACAACTCAATAGACTAGGACACTCTCCTCTTAATGAATTTATCCACTTACTCGGATGAAGGTAGGAGAGAGTTAACCTACGAGTTGGAAGAGAAAGAGTGTGAAACCTGTCCATGTTCGGGTGTTAATAGGAAACATTGTATAATCTCTCGTCCCCTTAACAATTTGGAAATGCCTGTGGGCGGAGTGACAATTCCCTTTCAAACTCTGAAACAAAAGAGACGAGCATTGATAGAGAAAGAAGGTCTAGTTGTTATACAACCTCCTATTAACTTTCCAGGACAGGAAGAGGCACAAAAAGGGGGTATGACTGGAATCTCCAGACTGGTGGAGACTCCAAGAATTCAAGTCTTAATTGAGTGGTTGATTCCAGAGTGAGATGGGTTGATTATGAACAGGAAAAATGTTCTGAAGCTGTTGCATTGTTCCCCAAAACTGAGATTCATTGGTCCAGATGATATTAAGATATTGGAATTTGTAAACGAAACCAGTTTGGATTGGGTGATGGCTCATCTTCTCTCAATGCTGATGAGAAACTCTCTGTTGGAGGCTTTGTCTGTTTTGCTACCATTAGGCTTTGACCTATGCAATAGCTCTCAGATCAAATCTTTATAGTCCAGGAGTGTTTCCTCTAATCAACTAAAAAGATCTTCTGAAACCACTGAACCGCTAAGCACCAAGAGCTTGTAAAGGCCCAACACCAACCACTACAAGGTCAAGGAGAGAACCTAAATACCCAGCGGCAGCTGTGAGCGATGCTACAACTCTAAAAGTAACTTTTGACTGTGTAAAGGGCAAAGAGAGAAAGGTGAAGGTGAGCCAAGAAAGGAGTGAGCATATATGATCCTCTTCAGACTGGTCGTGGTTGGCTGGTTCGTTGGCACAAGCGACTGGAAAATAATATCTAGAAAAGCAGGATTGCGCTCCCCTATGCATGGGCTCATGAAATACGAAAGGTTTCATGCACCTTTTCAACGAGGAAGAATTGGATTTTACAAACTATTATATATTTTGTATGCAGGAGACATGGCTGTCCACTAAACTGATCTGCGGGGGTTATGAAGTGTATCTGAATCCTGTGAAAACTAGATCTGTGGGAAGACCTTCCTCTGGCCATATGACATTGGTAAAATTGGGGTGGAACCTCAAAATTATGGAAACTAGAACTACAAACCCCTTTGTGCAAATGGTGATCGGGAGATGTCGACTAATAACACGTCCTTGCTAATAGTATTGTCCAACCCTTATTTGAATCCACTGGGATTGGGGATGAAGATTTTGTGGGAAATGTTATAGCCCTAATTGATGATATGCAGGTGGAAATGAAGGACCCCCATATATTAATCTGTGGGGACCTAAACATACGATGTATAGATAAGAGGGGGGTAAAGCTCCCAATGGTCTTCATGTGTAAAAATCCTGCACTATGGGTATCAGAGTTAAAAGAACGGGATGTATTTCTGTTGAACGGCCAGCTAAGAGGTGACATTCCGGGTAGTGTTACGTCGACTCAGGGTACCCAGAAAGCAGACCTGGACTATTACTTCATATCTGAAGGTTTACTTAAATTGATGAATACCCTAATTATCCATGGAGAATAGTGATTATCACTTATTAAGTCTAACATTTAAAGGATTGGAATTGGGATGTAACTGTTTGAGGGATGAAAGTGCAACTAAATCAAGGGGGAAATCAACTTAAATTATTTTCAAGGGAGGTTCAAATGATCACTGCTAAATACTAAATTGAAAATGTTGGGGTAGATTACACCAGTGTATTGATGGACTTCCAAATGAATCCCAGAATGGGCCTAAGACAGGAATTCAATAGACTAGCGTACCCAAACCAAGAATTGAAAGAAATTAGGACATTTTTTGGAGTCGATCTCCGTATTATAGACCGGGTGCAGGAAGGGGAAATTTTGCCCTAAATAAGAAGAAGAAGCAACAATATAGGAATGGGTTGCTATCTACCGAAGCACAATGATTTCAAGCAGATGCAGAAGAAATAATGAGGATAATAGCCATTCAGAATACACAAGATCTATGGACTCTGCTTAAAAATAATGCAACATTCCAATTGGCAACTGTGATTCCAGCAGTCTCAGAGAAAGACTGGATTAATTATTTTACCAAATGTTTTGCCCACCCGGCACTAGTGGATCCTGTACGATTCAAAAAAGCCAACAAACCATTCTCAATACAGTTTGATAGAAAGGACATAATATCTCTAATTAAGAAGTTAAACTCCTCTCTGAGCTGCGGGTCCAGACGGTTTGAATAACAACATACTAAAACAAAACCCTGAAAACTGGGCACACTTTTGTCTCATGTTCTTTAATCAAATCTTATGAGCAAGAGAGATTCCTGCATGCTGGAGGGCCACCTTGATCATACCGATATTCAAAAAGGGCAAAAGAGAAAACCCAAACAACTACAGACCAATCGCCCACGTGGATACACTTGAGAAGATCTTTGCGTCCATCGTATTGCAACATCTAAAAAGATGGGCTATCGATTTGGGACATTTTGATAAAAGGCAAGCAGGTTTTGTAAAGGCAATCGGTACTAACCTTAACCTGTTCCTGCTAAACATTTTGAAATTGAGGGCAATCAAGAATAAACAGAAGGTATTTTTAGCTTTCATTGATTTGGAACAAGCCTTCGATGGTATTAACAGGGAAAGACTTTGGAAGACACTGACCAATTGGTGTTGCCCGTCAGACGTGGTGCAGGCAATCAAGGCATTGTACTCCTTAACTGTAGTCCAGACTAGGATGACCACGAAAGATGCTCTAACTAAAGAAATACACATTTTTAGGGGATTGAAACAGGGTTGCCTTCTGGGGCCCGCATTATTCAATCTATATTTATCCAACATGCAGTTAAGTCAAGAGAGAGTAAATGCCTTTCCACCAAAAATATATGATCAAATCAATCCGTGGCTATTATACGCAGATGATTTGGTCATGATTGACCAAACTCCAATAGGGTTACAGAGGAGACTGAAGCAGCTGGATATATACATAAAGGCTAATGTTTTGAGTATAAACGTAAAAGAACTCAAATAATGGTGCTATCATGTGCACGTGGAAAAAGGAAACCTAAATTTCTTTGAGTTCTGGGTACTGAAAAAATAGTGTGTTGAGACAATTGTCTACCTGGGAGTTTAGATTAATTGTAATGTGAACGAGAAAGTATGGATGGAGGGGATAAGATTAAAATGTATACGATAAGTTACCCAAGCAAGAATGATTCACAAAAGATTTGTTAAGTTGACCACCCATAGGTCAATTGAAAATGTTTCAGGAGCATTGTGGATTGAGATAGTATGTATTTTTGTTTTTCTACTGTCTGGCATACATATGCATTTTTGGTAGATAAAAGACTATACTAACCTGGAAAAAGCCCTAATGTGTGAAACATTTTCACGTGTTCTAATGAGTTTATGTTGGTACTTGACTTTGAATTCTGTTTTGTTGTTATTATATGGACATTTACCTCTTTGGTTTATGGAATCATATTGATTAATGTTGAAATGTAAACAAATCCAAATAGGGTTATTTACATAACCTTGAACCAAGCGTATCTATAGCCTGGAATTTTTCACTTTTGTTACTTTTTATAGGTTGTCTGGTAGTGTTACAGTCTCCTGGCAACTGATGCTGCTGGTTATTGACACTCATTGTATAGAACAAGGGGATTTATAGGCCAAGTTAGGAGAGCGCTGTGCCCTTTTAGCAAACACTAAGTTAATTAATTGCTATAATGCAAATAGTTTCAAGAATAGGCACCGATTTACCGACCAGTATATCAGATAATAACTGTATCAGCCACTTCTCCCCCTTGAAGAGTAGCCAAGAATATTTATTCAAGGGATGTGACTGAGTCAGCCTGCAAGTACCGAGCAGTCTCTTGAAATGTTAGTTCAAGGAGGCCAATCCTTTCCTTGTTTGGCTTCCAGGTCAGTCCGTGGAGGCTTATGCTCTCTATAGATTTGCATCACATTTGTGAAGTGAGCACTACACACTTAATTTGTGACAGGCATTCAGCTACTGCATCTTGGGACCCTATTGTTCGGTTAAGCAGGTGGGGGTGTTCCGTGCCACCAATTTGTGTGTACCACCCTTTTCACCTTTCCTGCTCTGCATCTCATTGATCTCACTGTGAAGACCATGAGGTCACTGAGAAGCTGCATGGCTTCTGTAGTATTCTGTGACCAAGGATTAAGAGTATCTTGCTTATGACCGCTTGTACCGTACGCTGACGACGTTGGCAATCTTCACATTCCTAGAGTTTGGCATACTGAAGCAGGGGCGGAGACAGGTAAGTGGAATTACGGGCTTATTTATTAGTGAACATATAGTTTAACAGGGAACTATTGTACTATAACTTAGAGTTGTTTAATATATAAAGTTATATATTCATGTGGGTAAAAGGGGACATGAGCATCGCGATATTCCGGTCTTCACTCCGATCTCTCCTCCCTCCAACCATCTTGCCTCGCGCCAATCTCCTTCCTTGCATTCCATTCACGAGTCTACCGCTGCATGCCTTGTTGCTCTAGCATCGTCGATTATGTACAATGCTACACATCCCCTCTCTTTAATAAAGAACAACCCCTAAATTAAAACTCAACATAGTCTAATAAATGTCTAGGCTTGTTGTAACTCCTGCCAGCTCTTGATGACCTGGGTGACGCCTCTCCCGAAGCCTCCTGCTCTAAATATGTATTCTCAGACAAGGAAAACTTCTTTGAAACATCACTTCTTCTAACACCACCACCAACAGGGCTGCATCCACTACCCAAACCAGCCAAGGGATCATCACCATCCTGACTCCTCAACAGACTCCCTCTTTCACCTTCACCCAAGACCATCACTCTCTCATTGTTCCATACTCTACCATCGTTGGTTCTTGTCGCATGCTTAAAGACCTCCTATATGAGCCGTGTTGTCTATGAATAGGTTTGCTCTCAATGTTCCACTTTTTTATAAAAGTACTGTGTTGAGTGGGAAGATGATCAGATGAGGATCATCACCCGACTTCATTAATGTCCTGAAAGTACTGTAATGAAACTCTCAATTTTCCACTTTTTATAAAAGTACTGTGATGAGCGGGAAGATGATCAGATGTGGATTACCAGCTGACTTCAATGCTGTTGTGGATGTACTGTGATGAAGAAGAGGTCGATTGAGATGCAGCTATATAATTTGCTTCTCTTGCCTGACGTTAACATGCCCAGTGACATCCCCATCATGTTGTCCTACTTTACTTTCAATCGTTTCCCAAAAAAGCTTTTTTTTTTTTTTTTTAAGGAGCATGCGCACAACATTTCCTTTTCTCCTCCCCCTTATTCTGTGAAATGAGTCACTCGGCGCTGCTGTGCTCCTACCTTCAATCAGCCGGAGATCCCTCTCAACGGCCGTGGGTCATTGTCCTCGTTGCCACTGACGCAGGGGTGGAGACAGGTAAGTGGAATTACAGGTTTATTTATTAGTGAACATAAAGTTTAACAGGGAACTATTGTACTATAACTTAGAGTTGTTTAATATATAAGGTTATCTATTCATGTGGGTGAAAGGGGACATGAGCATCGTAATCTTCCTGTCTTCACTCCAATCTCTCCTCCCTCCAACCGTCTTGCCTCGCGCCAACCTCCTTCCTTGGATTCCATTCACGAGTCCACCGCTGCATGCCTTGTTGCTCTAGCATCGTCGATTGCGTACGATGCTACACATACAGTGGCCCTCATTACGATTCTGGCGTTAAGGGGTTAATGGCGCCGTAAAAGGTGTCAGCGCCGTTAAACCCTTAACGCCTGATTACGAGGTCCCTTTGCGGCTCCTGACCTTAACGGCTGGTCTGGACCAGCCGTTAAAGTAGGGACCCGCAAAGGGACTTTCGAGGTAATTACGGTACCGCAATTTGCGGTACCATAATTACCACCTTCCCCAGTCCCATTGAGCCCTATGGGCCAAAAATGGGAATGGGGAAGGGCCAATGGTAAATGGGGAATTACCACCCCGCCAACCTTGGAATGGGGTGGTAATTCCCTATTTACCATTGGCGGAATCGGTAAGTTACCAGCGTTAACCATGGCGCTATTAGCGCCATTGGTTAATGCCAGAGTCGTAATGAGGGCCAGTGTCTGCAATCACTGAAAAGCTGCATTAGGACTGGCAAAGCGCTTTTTCTGTACATGTCTGGCAGAGAAAGCTTTAGTTTTCCACCAGAGCTCATACGCAGAAAATAGAGGGGCCCTGGAATCCACTAGAGCTCTTGCAGCAGTATCTAGAGGGACCCTGGAGTTAATCAGCCACTCCATGATGCATAAAGAGAGCATCACAGTGAAAGCTCTGTTAATTTGGAGAAGCTAGCGTACCTATGCAAGTTGGGGAGAGAGTTGCCACTGTTGTTTAAGGGCTTCTTTTGTCTCCCTCCATGCTGTACAAACACCATCTTTGAATGGTAAGTCATGCCTGTCAATATCAATGTTACCTTGTGTTTGTCTGTTATAATGTAACTATTTAGTGTGAATGTTTCCTGTGTGTGACTGCTTTGAGCTGTGCCATGTAACAATACGTTATAGTGAATTACATAATTTTATTGTGGACAACATTTTCTGTGTTCTTTCCTTGTACATGAAGTTTAAAGGAATGGTTCGGTCAAAATTTTTTATTGCCCCTACGGGTCGGCCATGTATTTTTAAGCCTAAGTCGCTCGATTTTAGAAAAATTTCCTATGGACCTTACCCGAGTTTTCGTCCATTAACCGCACGCGAAAACAGGCATCAGGGCGCTGCCATTTTGTGATAATCCTATCAGTTGCCCCATCGCCCTGGCTGACCTGCTTTTGCGACACTAAATCATATCCCCCGCCCCTGAACCTGTCATCAGCAGACGTGTACCGTCCATTTCACAACGCCAAAGCACGTCTCGTGTCAACATTCGCTGCGCTTCAGCTAATGACGTGTCGCCATGGAAATGGCAGGACGCCTCTTTCCTCAATAAGTATAAACAGACCGTTTCACAACACACAGCAGCAGATTTTTGATTCCATTCCTCTTTCTGTGTTACTTTGAGTATTCTGTGACTTGTTTCTTTGCTCTGGTCAGCTACCTTCATTGCTTGTAGCCCGTGTGAACAGATACCAGTACCACCGCTATAAATCATTTTAGTTTGTTTAACACACAATGGCTACAATAATGCCCTACATGTACGAGCCCGAGTATACCGAGGAGGAACTACTCGAAAGGGAAACACGCGAAAACGATGGGTCTTCGGACGGCAGTTGGGAGGACGATTCAACAGCTGGAGAGCCTGGACCTAGTCGCATGGACGGTGTTTCCACCTGGTGCACATGCAATCGGTGCGAGCTAATGCCAACCGAGGACGAGAACTGCTGCTGCTGTGAAAACTCGGGATGCGTGGCCTACATTTCGGAAGGCGAGCCATGACCGTAATGCATCACCGAGCTGCCAGACTTCAGGGCAGCCTGCCTCACACGGTCCGTGTTGAGGATAATGTTGATGCTTATGCACAAACTTCGCGCAACTGTTCGTCCTCGTAATCCGAGTAACGAGTAAGTATACTCTGCTTGTCATGCCACTCCTATTTCAATCATATCCAAAATTGCATATACATATCATTGTAACGCATGAAAGTCGTTCAATAGTGTGCAGTGTCTAGATAGCATTTGTCCGAGCAGAATGCCATTAGTTACAAGAATTGTCATTGACAACAAACGTTTATTAATCTTATCATGCTCTTTTAAAAACAGTTTGTTTCATTCCTTTTCACAGGTGGTACAGGCTGGTGGCCTATCGTTCCTTTACATGGTGGCTTCACGGGAGGCTTGGACACCGCATTTGAAGAGTGATACCCGCCTGTGCCGTTCGTGCCATAAGAGAAACGTTCCCAAGTGACAGCGGTCAGTACAGGGGTTTTTCTCTCGCTGTGCTGCAACCTGAGCTGTACAATGTTTAAAGTCTTGTATTTTTGTGTCATCAAAATAAGATACAAAATAAAACACCACATATATTTTAACAACGGTTGTTTCGATTTTTTAAATGAATCAAGTGTGTCTCCATTCAAGGATGGACGCCAGACATCTGTGCTCGGAATGGGTGAAGGTCAGGTCGCTGTGAAGCAGGGTGGTCACTATCTAAGCTAACATAATATATTATCAATAATGCATGCACTAAATAACACTTGTTCAAAGTCTTTCAGTCGGTTATGTCTCTATAAAAGTCACACATATATCTATACTATCAATTAACATTGGATTATACAGGCCTTAGGTCAAGGGTCCTGACCACTATAATACACTGTTTGAACTGTGGGTCTGTGCTCACAAGAATCTCCGGTATGTGGCATTTGTTATTGATAGGCAACGATATACTGCAGTAGGGGTCTAATGTTAGTTGGAGATCTGCTACGTGGGCATCATGGCGTGGTCAGTGGTCTGGCACATGAAGAGAATACCTTGCATGGACACACGGTCAGAATGGCAGTAAGTTTCCACTGGCGAGGGTGCGTGGGCAAGGACACGTTTGTGGAGATGAACGAGCTATGTGCCTAGTTCAGGCTGGTTCACATGCAGGATCGTGATCTCAGAGGAAGAGTGATGTGTTACGAGGGTGTGGGCCATGTGCTCTGCGCGCTGTACTATCGCAGTGAGGAATGGTCACCAAGATGGAGTGGAAAGGGGGTACAAAAATGGCTGCCCCGTGTCCTGCTCAGTGTTCCCATCTACGCAAATGTCAGTCAAAGTTAACATCGCATAAGGGCAAGGGGTGAACCCCCTACTGGAGGCACTTGGTATGAGTTTCTATTGAGAAGTAAAGGATGAGAGGGGCCTGATGGCCCCTCGCTCCCACACACTTGCCTGCACGCCCCAGGCCCATCCATCCCACCCCCCTCTATCAAAGGTGGTTCGCACCCGGGGATGAGCGCTGGCATGGGGGGCTGTCACGGGCGCAAACGGCCAAGGTGCCAAACAGCATGTACACTTCAAAAGGTATCCCAAGCCCAGGGGCCATCGCTCACATGGCCCCCTCAGACCCTGTGTCTCCAGGCAGGCCTCCCCTGAGGCAGGCAGCCCCCCTGCAATCCACATAAGTGTGTCTCCATTCAGCAGTCTTCCTGTGCCTTATCTGCACGCCCCAGGCCCATCCATCCCACCCCCCTCTATCAAAGGCGGTTCGTACCCGGGGATGAGCGCTGGCATGGGGGGCTGTCACGGGTGCAAACGGCCAAGGTGCCAAACAGCATGTACACTACAAAAGGTATCCAACGCCCAGGGGCCATCGCTCACATGGCCTCCTCAGACCCCGTGTCTCCATGCAGGCCTCCCCTGAGCCAGGCAGCCCCCCTGCAATCCACATAAGTGTGTCTCCATTCAGCAGTCTTCCTGTGCCTTATCTGCACGCCCTAGGCCCATCCATCCCACCCCCCTCTATCAAAGGCGGTTCGCACCCGGGGATGAGTGCTGGCATGGGCGCAAACGGCCAAGGTGCCAAACAGCAAGTACACTTCAAAAGGTATCCCACGCCCAGGGGCCATCGCTCACATGGCCTCCTCAGACCCCGTGTCTCCAGGCAGGCCTCCCCTGAGGCAGGCCGCCCCCCTGCAAACCACATAATACCACGACATACACACGTCATTCATTCACAAACACACCCCTGTTTCTAATACTTTATAAAGCACATAATATGTCTCATGAGAACATCTTTGTGCTTTGCAAGTCAACTCCTGAACCTTCTACCTGAGAAGCACTGTGATCTATGCTAATCTGCTCGTCGTTGTACTATCTGTGACCGCTTCGAGCAAACTCGTCAGTGTGCTACCTGTGGCCATCTACCTGTTCTCCTGCAACATACTGCTTGGCCTGTTGAATCCAACTGTTTGTTGGTCAAGGTAAGGCCATGTATCCTAGTCATATTTCGGTCATTTTTACATTTCTATCTATTTGCGATTACAGTACGCAATAGAGCTATGGTCATTGGTCTCATTGCTATTGACTTGAGTTTCAATTGTTATGCTATCAATAGATCTATTTATTTTCATCTGTGTCAATTGTCATTGAATTGCATCCTTCGGGGGTCCAGTCTATAATGTAAACATGTTCGTTTTCGTGCAAGACAGAACATCCAAGGGACGAGTCACATGTTCAGAGTTTAGTCACATAATTTAAAAGATTTCTGTAACTTATGCAAATACTAAGCCGCACATGATGAACTAGTATAGTTCTGGCGGCCAAAACAAACCTTGCATTGAGCATGGTATGGTTCATTTACTTTTTTATGACATTTTTATTCATCAAGGTTTTATAATAATCTTGATAATTACTTTTCAGAATTGTCAACAATGCCTGCCTGTTCGATTAGCGGTTGCCCTTCGAAGACCCATGCTAAATCTGAAGGCACGAATAAGAGAATGGGGCAGACATTGCGGATATCCACTGGATGAGCTGGAAAGTAGAGTCCAACAAGTCTTTGAGGACAAGAGGGGTGATCGATACCGCATCTGCATCCGGCACTTTCCCTCGAACATGTACACCACATCTTGGGTAACAAAGAAGAATAAACGGCGATCGACACGAAAATTGCTCGCAAACGCTATTCCCACTCTATTCGTCCACATTCCACCACTGGTGAGTCAAGTGTCGGTTTTTAGCTTTAGGCCTTGCGGTAGTGTGTAGGTAGCCGAATGGATTCATTGATATTTTAGGTGTTGTTTCCAATTTGTAATACTTTCGACATTGATATGAGTGTATAGCTTTTTGAATAATGACATTTATCAATATATTATTTTTAGATTTCATAACCCACAAACGAAATCTATATATAGGCACAGGAACTGTGCTATATCTCGCATTACTCAAGTATTCTGTCTCCTTACATGGCAATTTTAAATATTGGCATTTCATTATCAAACAATAATTTACCTTTACAAGTTCTTGACTATGCCTTGAATCTGAAGCAAGAACATTCTACTTCCGTGACGTGCTCTCAGTTATCAACCACTTCTAGCGCGTATCAGGTAATCATACTTGGCTATTCCGCTACAGACTTGTTTTATGCATAGTTTTTATGTATCGTGTGATTATTTTACCAATTGTTTGGTTAGTGCTTTCCAATTGATATACACCTTAGTTGTCGTCCCCTGGTGTTTGTTTTCAGTTATAATTAGTGTTATCCATACTAATGCAAGTACTGTCTTTCAGGGAGATGCTGAAGCGTTCACCACATTGACAACAGCCCTAAATGTTCTTCAGCAGCACGAGGTATGGATACTGACAGCTCAATCGACCGTGATCATCAGGACTTGAACACTTGTCCTTTGATTGTTCTACACCATGTTTCATTCGTGATTAGCCATTGATATGTACCTGTGCGGTCGACCCCAAGCGTGTGTTGTGTTTTCAATATTGTAATCCTTACTAATGCAAATACTATGTTTCAGGCATTTGTTGAATCGTCAACCCACGCACTTTATGCAGAGCCTGCCTGACATTCAAGTAATTCCAGGGGAAGCGGGACCATGCGGATACGAATCAGCGCAACAGCTTTCGGAAGTGCGCACCACATTGACAACAGCCCTAGATATTCTTCAGCAGCACGAGGTATGGATACTGACAGCTCCATCGAGCATGATCATATAACGTGATTCCATTTGCTATACTTTCTTCCCTATTACCGCAAGTACTGTGTTTCAGGGAGACGATGGAGCTTCCACTACAATCACAAGATCCCATTTAGATGATGCAGATGTAAAGAAATCGGAGAAATAAGTCGATTAAATCTGATCATATTTAAACATTCCTTGATTATTTTAGACAATGCAACATTTGTGGTTATCTCTTTATATGTACCTGTCCCATCGACCCCAAGTGTGTGTTATGTTTACAATATTGAAAACCATACTAACGCAAGTACGGTGTTTCAGGGAGTTGCTGATGCCTCCTCTTCAATACAATCATTCGTGGCAGTCCATGCAGAGTCAGAGGTATGGATACTGACAGCTCCATCGAACTAGGTCATCAGAGCTCGAATACCTGTCGTTTGATTGTTCCATAGAATGTTTAAATCGTGTTTGGCTATTGAGATGTACATGTGTGTTCGTCCTCACGTGTGTTTTATGCTAACAATATTTTGATACACAGTAATGAAAATACTATGTTTGAGGGAGTCGATGGAGCCTCATTCCGTGCTGTCTATGCGGATACAGAAAATATAGTCGTTTCAGCGCAAGAGGAAGGGGAGACATGCGGATACGTATCGGAGCAACAGTGTGCAGATGTTGAAGGTTGAGTCAAAAGTTGCAAAGAAAAGAAACAAAAATAAGGTTAGTTACAAACAGTTCATAACTTTAGAATTTTTTTTGTGCTGGGGACTATTTTATGTTTTTTTGCAATCAAAATTGAACTATACTTTATCTTGTGTTTAAACTGAACATCCCTTTTCCAATCTGCCCTGTAGTTTCCCGTGGGTCTACGAACTATACATACACAGACAGTGAAGTGAATGAGAGATGTTGCTTGTCAGACCATTTACACCATGGTGGAACTATTAATTCAGACACCGCGTGTTGAGACTAGAGATGCTCATATCCAATGGCCAGAACATGAAATGAATGTGTCCGGAGAATCCAGTAAAGTTGTAATGGACCATTGCTACAATGCGACTGCACCACCACAAGAAGATGATACTGAATGTATTGAGGATAGCTCGGAAGTAGTCGCAGATCAATTCACACAATCTACACCGCCAAACACTTGCCACCAAAAAAGCTGTCGACAATGTTGTGTTCTCCCATCAATGTTGAAGTAACAGATGTTGAATTGAAAGAGAATGAACCAGCAGCAGCATTCACCGAAGCATCAGAACCTGATATCGGCGATATTTCTTTCAGTTGTGGTCAAATGTCCTCAACGATGCAGTCCGAAACAAGTGTGATACCGGATGACAGTCTAATGAAAGAGGGCAAATACATAGTATTGGACAGTTGTTTGATGGATATTATAAGTATGCTGAAATGTGGGCATTCCGTCAGAGAGAAAGTATGTGGGAAGCCATTGATTCATGTGACTCGTCAAAAACAAGGCAGTAACGTCACAATACATGCCGCCTGTACATTACATCATACGTTTTCATGGTCTGCACAACCGATTCTGGGGAAACTGCCAGCAAGCAATCTACTGTGTGCAGCTGCATTACTTTTAAGTGGCTCTAGTTTTAGAAAGTTAGAGTCTTTCTTTCAGTTTGTGGGACTCCATTTCATTTCAAAAACGCAGTACTACAAATACCAACGTGATTATCTGTTTCCGGCCATTAGTGATGCTTGGAAAATTGAACAATTGTCTCTAGCAAGTACATTCGAAGGCAAACGATTCAGGCAAGCCATCGATGGACAGTGCGGCAGCCCTGGATTTTCTGCCAAGTACTGCACCTACCACTTTCAGGACATGGATAGTAAGAAAATTGTGAGTTTGGTGGTCGTGCAGGTAACACAAAGTACATCCTCAGTGGCCATGGAGAAACTAGGATTTATAAAATCAGTGGAATATCTGCAATCGAGGGGAATGCACATCGACCTCATAGCCACGGACAGACACGTTTCAATTGCCAAGACAATGAGAGAGCAGTTCCCACATATTAAACATCAATTTGACGTATGGCATCTTGCTAAATCAATCAATAAGAAAATCTCAGCTGCAGGAAAACAAAATGGTTTGGAAAGTATTTCAGAGTGGTCCCAGTCTATCAGCAACCATCTTTGGTGGAGCTTCAAAACTTATGAAGGGTCAGTGGAAATAATACTTGAAAAATGGCGGTCACTGATGCGCCACTGTACCAACGTGCACCGCTGGTCAGAAAACCTACATTTCCACCAATGTGAACATGGCCCTTTGTCCCCAGTGGAGGCACGGATGAAGAAGTGGTTGAATCCATCTTCACCGACACACAAAGCCATTGAGAAGGTTGTTTTCGATAAAACTCCATCAAGGGATTTGAGGGGACTGACAGAATTCTGTCACACAGGAGGTTTGGAGGTGTTCCACAATATGTGCCTAAAGTACAGGCCAAAGCGCTTGCATTTCAGCATACAGGGCATGAGACATAGGACTGTACTAGCGGTCTTGGCCCATAACGAGAATCTCAGCCGTGAACAATCTAGGACTAAGGGTAATGTAAGGATGCCTCGCTACACTAAGGCCTTTTCAAAAAGAAGTAAGCAATGGGGGATCAAACCAGTCTATGAGGAAATGGAGTTCGACTTTGTCAAAAGCCTTATTGTTGCTGTATTAGAGAAGCACAGATATGGAATTTTGAACGTTTCTGTGCAGAGCACTGATCCATTGCCACCCAACATTGCCACTGTGCCATGTCCACCCAAAGGAGAGCTGGTTGTGAAGTACAAATCCCGGTTTAAATAATTGTAATACGATTGTCTTTTTGTAAATAAATGTTATTGTACAATGTGCATATAAAGTACGCTAACCCTAACGCCTATCTTCACCATCCTGGGTGCCGAACAACCTGGGTGTCATCTTTGAATTCTCTCTCTATTCACCTCATATTGCTGACCTTGTCTATATGTGTATGTATATATTTTTGTTGATGTAACTAATTTTTGCAATCTCTTGTAAATGCTGCGCACTGTTAACCGAGGGGAGGCTTGCGTATTGCAAATAATAAAACAAACAAACAATAAATCTCACTTTCAACTCAACTCCTCGGATACTTTATACTTTTCCTGACCTTTTCCAAAAAATTAAAAGTCTCAATAGTTATGGTTCTTTGGGGCTTCAAAGCTCGCAGACAACGAGGACAAAATTGGGGGCCTTAGAACGCGCCAAGTGAGCCGTTGCAAATGGGAGAGAAGCCAGTTCGCATTTGCACATTGAGGCGCACTACATAGATGGATTCGAAACTTCAAGTTCTCACAGATGGCTTTACTACGGGATGTTGCAAAGAAAGAATGTATGCTCATTTCTAGTGAAGGTCAGCGGCTTTGATTTTCAGCTCGCGCCCTGAAGAGGCCCACAACTCTCACTGGCAGTATAAGGTTCTATTGTTTTTTGACCTTGAGAGACAGGGACCATGCCGAAAGAACTTCATTTGAAGGGGGGAAGGTGCAATAATGTAAGAGACGATAAGGCAGAAAATTCTGAAACTAGACTGAGTTTCATGTTAGTTCAGTATACGAAAAATCGTTGTCAAGAGCACAGTGGGATTTACGGACTGCATTACGCAGGGACACAATGGAAATTGCAAATATAATGTAAGTAACTCTTTAGACGCTTTTATACCGGAATGAAGAATTAATGAATGGATGAATAAATAAATGAATGAATGAAGAGCTTGGAAAACGTTTGTGGGATCGTCCTTGTAGCGGGCACATGGGCATGCAGGTCCACATTCCACACGCATGTAGACAAAAAGTCGTTTCTCATTGTGTGCTAACCTCGATTTATTTTGTTACTTTTCGCATTGATTTTAGAGCCGAACATACTCCATTGCACTATCCTTGGAAGCAAATAGTTTCAGCTCGGCCATAATAAATAAAATGAATAATATTAATAAAGATCAGCTGGCGAGACTAATTATAAATTTTATGTTTTCAAAAGAGGTATATCCTTCCCTTTTGCTACTGCCACCAGTTTCAGACACCGGCAGATGGTTTTTTTAACCGCCAGCTGCAGCTTAATGTAAACAACTGCACAATTCTGATGATCTTATGGGACGATCGCCAAGGGCCCATATGCCCTTACGCGGTACTAGCGGCTAGAAGCAACATATCAACCTTTAAGCTGGCCTAGTGCCTACTTGATGGAACAGCTTTGCGGTTCAACGTGCAACAAGAGTGCTTCTTTTAATGAAAACCAACACCCTGTGTACCATAAAGGAACAGCTCGTGACTCACGATAAACTTTTACGGATTTGCGGATAGAGATATAAGAAAATAAATGACTTTCGGAGTTCATATGGCAATTGCTGAATATTCTATAAGCATTTAATGTCAAATAAATGTACTTTACCAAATGTACCGTGTTACTGTTTGATTTTAAAGTACAGTTTCATATTCCGAATTGTGGCGCGCTGTGTTGTGAGTTGATCTGTGTTGGTTTCCGGGTTCTGTGTGAAGTCGCGTAGAAGACGACTGGGCGCGTTTGCCTACGCAGCACAGAAACGTCACAGAGAGAGGCGGGGAATATGAATGTTTTGATAATGTTAGGCTCAGGGACGGGGGATATGATTTAGTGCCGCAAAAGCCGGTCAGCCAGGGCGATGGGGGAAATGATAGGATTATCACAAAATGGCAGCTCCCTGATGCCTGTTTTCGCGTGCGTTTAATGGATGAAAACTCGGGTAAGGTCCATAGGAAATTTTTCTAAAATCGAGCGACTTAGGCTTAAAAACACATGGCCGACTCGTAGGGGCAATAAAAAATGTTGACCAAACCATTCCTTTAAGTGGCATTTGTGCATTCTTTTATCAGGGAATATTTTGTCTATCTGCTTTACAACTCAGAGCTGCACATGTAAGGTAAATGATACATTGTAGTGAGTTATTTTCTCCATTATATTACAGGAGCGCATTTTTCCTTGATTACACATTAGTCTTTTTTGCAAGATAGTCCAATTCTTTCCATAAAGTCGTAAAAAGATGTTGAAGGGGTTTTGTGGCTGTGCCGCTTTTGTTATAGCAGCTTGTAATGTTTGCTGTCACTGTATTGTTCAGGACAAGCTTTTCCAAAGCAAAATGAATTGAATATAAATTACTACCTCTGAAAAGTGTAAAGTTTAGGGTGACTGCATTTATTCAATGATCCACCCACTCCATTTCCCCCGCTTGAACCTTTGCAATACATCCTGCCTAAAACATAAGATGATTTACTTGAAGACAGCAGGTAACATTGTCTAATTGAAATAACAGGGCTTTATTGGTATGCAAACGAGATGCTATAAATAACAGCCCACACAGCCATTAGGCCTGACTGATTCTGGGGCATGCATGTTAGGTGCTGGTTAGAGAAATGAGAACACAAATAAGGCTGCAAAGCAAATAAGGACATAGCGATCTAGCCGAGGTTATGAAGTCAAAGTATTAGGAATTCTCTTTAATAGCAAATCTACATTAGCAAGCATTGGAAAAGCCAATAGGCCTTGCTTAGAAATTGTAAAGGGTAAACCAGGTTGTCCTGTGCGCGCGTTATATAAACGCATTACCCTCTACATTTACAAAGTCAGACAAGGTATCTTTGACAATACTTGTTCTTGATTGAGAGGTAACCGCTTGTCGGTGAGCCACTGAACTCTGGCTCATTCTATTCCTCTCGAACAGAGATTTCCAATGAGATCAGCATTTAGTAAGGGGTGGCATTGCCTATTCCACCCTCCCTTCGGCCAGTGAACATACGGGAATGTTTCTAAAATAAAGACTACCCTAGAATGAGATGGGCTGCTAACATGAACTTCTAAGGAGTGCGGTCATCAGACATATCCAACACTTACAAAAAGAAAGACAAACTTGCATGCAAAAGTAATAACGCTCAGAAATCCTCTTTTTTGCCGGTCTTAGTTTGCAAACAGGAAAACTAGCATGGTATAGCACCAGTTTGTAAGGTACTCTCCGCCTGGAGTCAGTGTTAGGAAAGATTTGTCTTTTAGCCAACGTTCCCTCCAAATTCTATGGACCGCCGACGTATTGCTTTTGTTTTATACCTTCTTCTGACTTTTTACAGAGTAGTGGAGCCTTCCGCTTCACTTCACTGGCCTTTTTTCTCATTTGTTATGGGGAAACGACTAGTCCTTCAGACTGCCAGCACTGGGAAACTGTGTTTCCCTTTTGTCCTTTGACATGTTACCTGTTTGGGTAACTTTTTCATATTGCACACAGCATCTTTAAATGCAGTGAAATGGGATTCTTTTGTATCAACCTAGACTTTTACCAAAAGGATTTCTGGATAATTTTAAATGTGTCTAAAGTCAATCTGGTGGCAGCAGTTACATTCTTACAATTTCTGCTATATCTTTAGCGTGACCATTCGCGTTTACTGCGGTTCACTACTAACACTGGCTAGAGTCCTAAGATGACGTGCCACAAGAGTTTTCCTTTGTTCTTTCAACATTTTGTTCTTTGGCCTTCTTCCTGCCTTCTGAGGTCAGGAATTCCCTTTTATTGTCATGCATTTGCCGGGAAAGCTGCTGTTTATGCAGGCTAGTACATGCCATGTGTGTATGGACCAGGAAGTGGGCTGGGACTTTCTGATCCCAATCCACAAACTGGTGCCCGTGATTTTAGTTTGCATGCATGAGTCAGTCCCACAGTGGTTCCTGTTCGGACGACTGCTGGTGTGCATGAGTGGTGAAGATCCTTGCTTGTGGAGGTCTGAGTTTCATCACTGCCCTTAATTCAAGATGAGAATTGTATTCCTGCAGCAATTACAGCAGATCAGAAGAGGCGCCAAGTAACCTGCGTAGCTGTGTATATGACGGAAGAGCCGAGGACGAATCCTGATGAGGTCTGGCGACCATTCTTGCTGTTGTCCCAGTGAAGCCCTGCTGGACTACGTGATCTGTGACAAACCTACTGGTGCTTTGATGCTTTAGACAGGTGGGATCAACCAGTTTCGATGCCTTCTCACAATCCTGAAGCCTGGAGCCTTCGGAAGTGTCCCTGGACCTCCCGGTGGACTGACCAGGTCTGTTTTGGGCTACCATGCCAGAGGCGTCGATGTTCTGCATTTTTGCCTGGAACTTTGGGAGCCACCAGCTAGTCCTACAAGCTGCTTTCCCGTCAAGTTTCAGTATCCCAGTATCCAGGCATCCTGTTCAGGAGGGCTTCCTTTGTTCGCAACTGGAGAGACGCCTGCTGTCGCCCGCGTGCGGTGACTGTCGCCGGAACCATCTGGTAGAGTGTCCTGAAGAGTCCTGCATCAGTGCCTGCTGCATTTCTTTGCTGGAAAGGATTGCTCCCGGAACATTCCTTGCACCCGCAGCTCCTGGGCATCTTCTACTGGATCCAACAACGGGAAAATCTACCTCCAGCGGCCCTCATTCGATCTGCCAAGTCCTTTGGGAAAATCAGAGTGTGGTGAATAGTCACAATACTTACCGGTGCCCCTATCTCCTCGATTGCAGAGGTGTAGATATGGTAGGGCCTGAGCGGGCAAAGTCCACCCAAACTCTGTAAATGCCAACAGCTCAGCAGGGCTGTGTGGCATTTACAGATGTTAGTGTCACTGGAAGTGACCCAACTACATTAGCTTCAGGCCTCAAATGTTAGACAATCCTGTCTACATTTCTGCTCCATTGTAAAGTTTGTTAAGAACTTTGATTAATTTTCCATTCCCTCGCTTTTTAAACATTTATTTTAAAAGCTTATTCTAAAAGATAGTAAAATTACTTTGGCTTAGCTGTAAAAGTCCTGAGAAGTCTGCTAGAACTTTGTTCCTCCCCACAGAAACATTTCTTAACTGTGTCCCCTCTCCTAAAGGAACTTAGTGAACTTTTGGGCACAAGGCCTCATTCAAGTTAGGGTTGGACTGATAAAGTGAGGGCTCCTATTCCTGTGTGCTGGTTATGCAATTGCTTAACTACTTACCTTACAGGCAGGTACATAGGTGAATTATGTGCATTGTTATAAACAAAAGTGACGGTATATATGTTTTATATTTAGAGTGTTGTGTGATAATATTACCAGCTTGATTCATTTTCCTACTGTGTTTTGGGCCTAAAATAAATATAGTATGTTTGTACTTTTCTGTCTAAGTAGAATCATTATGTATTTCACTGTGTGGCTTATTGTGGACCCTTGACCGCACTCACCTCTCCTGAGACTTAGCCTAGACCACTCTCTACACTTACCTTGATTGGGTTTGGCTAAACTCCCAGAGTACCCCTGTTCAGTATAACTAGGGTGGCCTCCTGAAATCTGTCCACCGGGTCAGATTTGAGAAATGCATCTCAACAGTCAGGCACAAGGTAGCCAGGAATGTAGCAGAAAAATACTTTCTTGCAGGCTACAGCAGGATGACCGTGCTAGCAGACATAGGTAGATACACCAACATCAAGAAGGGGTTGAGTAGAATACATTGCACAGGATAGCAAGTTGCACAGTAGGTTCACCAGGCTCACAGAGGTTGCACAGCAGGTTCCTGTTCCTGTTTCTTTTTTTTTCTTTTTTCTTTAAAATTATTGAGTTTACATATTAAACTTTTCATTTATCGACTTTGATATGGAGGGTTTTCTTGTGTTATTTCGAGTTGCACACGTTAAAAAGAATACACCAGAGCAGTAAAAAAAAAGAAAAAAAAAAGATAAAAGTCACAAGGATTGATGTTAATCACGTCCCCGGCTTGTCAAGTTCGAGTGTGTTGATTAGGAACTGGACAATTGTGTAGATACATTTTTTGTCCTTGCGGCCCATCTGGTTTCAGTATACATTTGCTGTGCCGAGATCTTGAAATGATCTCCAAAGAGCTCTCTCTTTGAGCGAGTTCCTGTTTCTCCTGGCTTCAACTGGCTCCCAGAGAATGTTGCCACCCTCAACCCACTGGAATCCGCCAACCTCCCAAGTTCCCTGTATCCAGAGAGATTGGGTCGATGTAAAAGCACAGTGGAGAAAACAAATCTTACACATTCCCCAATTTAATCACAAAATACTGATCATCCAAGAAAGGCTAGTTTGCTCTTGTTCTAGGTTCGGCAATCTTCCATCACTACAGGGCGAAGCAGTACTTGCACATTTGTTTTGCGGTCCCCAAAGCCTGCTTAGCCGTTTGGACACAGCAGGGTTTCCACACCCTCACCTGATCTCCTCCTCCTCCCTACTGCACTTCAGATGGTCATATCTGGTTTTCATGTTTCCCGCATTCACTTTCGCCACTCTTTCAGGTGTTCTTAATCCCAATACACCAATTTTGCTCCCACCAACAAATGAGGGCACCCCATGGTGCTGCGTTTTCTCGTTCTGAAGACTTCGAACGGGACCATACCTGAGGTAGGATATGGGGACAACCTGTATGTCACAGCCCTCTTTTCCTAATCACCCCCACAGCAATAACCATTCTCACAGCATCCATCATAGTGAGACTGTAGCACTAGACTGGCCCATCTGTCTGTTGTAGAAAGGATTCCATTTCTGTGGAAGTCAGAAGAACCCCATTGTCAGTCAAGATCATGCCTTGATAGCCCTCTCTATGTCATAGCTCATCCAGAAACCTCACCCCACACTTGTGTCTGCCTCATTAACCACTTTCACATCCACCCATTTGGAATAGAGGTCCATGAGGATGGAAATACATTTCCTCCTTCCTGGTGACCCATGCAGGGGTCCACAACACATCCAGTGCTACAACCTTCCTTGGTGAGCTAGGTAACTCTAAAGGTCTAAGCAGAGGCAATGTTCAGGGTGCAGACAAACCTTTGGACTAACCACTAAGCCCACAAGCTCCGCAATATTGGGAATGGAATCATGTCAATGACCGCTCAGTGATTAACTGCTCTCAGGTCGACGCACAAATGGATTTGACTGGTGGGCTTCTGCACCATCCCGATAGGTGAATCCGTTCGGCGGCCTCCACTAGTTCAATCACCCACTGGGCTTGCAGCCCTCTCAGCTTCTTCAAGAGCTCCTTCTACAAGATTATGGGGACGCTCCTTATGCACTACAACTGACACAGCATCATACTTTATCCAGATTGCATGTGTGAACCCTCGCAAACACACAAGTGTCTCTGTGGACATCTCCTCATACTTATCCTGTTCTGTACTCATATGATTCTCTGCAAACACCAACAACTGTCCAGGCACACTAGCTTCAAGGATGATCCCCTTGTCGCTCAGCTCTTCTTGAAGCAAACAAGAAGGCACCCTGCGAACCCAGATACCGAAACTTGTGTCAAGATGGTCTGCCCCTTGCACTCCAAAGTCGCTTTCAACCCACCCACAATGTAAATGTGTGCCTCTCCATAGGCATTGGCATTAAGATCTGGTTTATCTCATTTGGACTTTTGCATGCCGAACACCTCCTCCCGCACCTTCTTGTCAATATTTGTGCAATCATCATCAGGGTGGGCTTGCCATTGACTACTACCGGAGCATGCGGTTTTCCCCTTTTTTTACATTTCACCACCACCTCACTGACTGACTGATAAGAATCCGTCCTCCTCTTCATCACTCCGGTAATCGTCAGTAGTCCTACCTTCCTGACTGGCTGCCGACAATTCCCTCACAACCCCGTTGGCGAAGTTCGCTCGGCAATGTTGAAGTTGCCCCATTCTCCCACACCACCTACAATAAACTCCAGTGCAAGGATATGTACGTGAGTTCACTAGGTGGAGCCCTTTACTGCAATGAAACAATGACGCTCCTCGGGCTCCTTGCTCAGGATTTGTGACACTTCTTTCCTTGTGGTTCCCCTTTTTTCCTTGGATAAGGCTGTAGTCTTGTTCATGCTACTTGTTGCCCCCCTTTCACTCATCTGACCTCCCTTTTTGACGTAATCACCTTTCTTGTTCACAGCACACTGCTTTCGGCCATCCTTACCTTCTCGCTTTTTCGACGTTTTGACACAAAGAATCATGTACACCTTTTTCTTAATAACCTCAGTCACTTCGTCAAGGGTTGTTGCGCCTCTTCTCCAGATCTCCTCCCTGATTTTGTGCTACCACACCGTCAGCATAAATTGGTTCTGTATGCGCTCATTGGGTGATGTCCTAAAGTTAAGCTTGTTGGTCAGTTCCCTTAATGCCGGCCTTCCGCTTATATGTACGTGTCCGAGGTAAGCTACAGCACAAAGGCTGTTGTCGCTCTATATCAGACTGCTTCACGTCCCTCTCTCCGGCAGCATACAAAAGCATGAAAATGTCGATAACCACTCATGCCTGGTTGTGCAGCCCCCGCTTCGATTAACATCGAGCGATTAACATAAATCGCTTGGGTGGGCACAGATCTTGGAGGACATAGCTAATGCATCCACTACAGGGACCTGTGTTTGACCTCATGGGTCACAGGTTTGAATCCTGGCAGGTCCACTCAGCCCACCATCTTTCCGAGTTCGATAAAATGAGTACCATTAAGCTGGGTAACCATAAACTTCTGTTCTATCTGTCAATTGAGCCAAGATGCCCTTCTCGGGGTGAACGTGCACTCTACAAATACGACTGTTATGTTGTGTTATAGCTGCAGCAGTACCCGTACTGTTATAGCTGCAGCAGTACCCGTACCCTCCTTAAAGGACATTGACACGACCGGGCCTTTAACATGGGCAGCCAGGCCGTTACCACCCATTCCAGCCCTTGGAATGGGTGCTTCACGCCACATAGCAGAACATTCTACATCCACACCTACAACACATACAACCTGACATCCTCTAACCAGTCACCCTGAAATGCTTTGATGACACAGATACAGCACACGTCCTTCCTCTCTTTTCATTGCATTTGACACACACTTAAGATGCCTCTGTAACCTTTAGCAATACATTCCAGAACACTTGGCGCACTTTTAAGGTGCCTCCATAGGTAATAGCCATACATTGCACTACATTTGCCATACACTCAAGTTCCCCCAAAGCAGTTAGATACACATCCAAAATATATATATATAGTTCTCAACAATGGTGCTTCACAATCTGTTTGCTATACATCCAACTACCTTTGGCACACCTACACCTAAAGTACATCGATAACAGCTAACTATTCGCCCAAAATATCTGACACACACACGCACGCACGCACACATGGTGCCTCAATAACCATTCGTGAACCATCCACACGCTTTCAACAGGCATACCATAATATCATCAGTCCATCCTCAGATCTTCAACGGCACACACCTCCCATGATGCCAAACCGCAACTTTATCAGTGCATGCATACATTTCCCGCTGGCATAATGCACCTATCTTCCCAAAACGTGTAATACATTTGCCCTACAAGTCCCTGTTGCTGTGTGCAACGCTACCCTGCAAAGGCCGCAAATGCTGTTCTTTCCTCTCACACTTACTGCAATGTCACCTACATAACAACAGCTCTGACACCAGAGAGGATAATAGGCTGTGGCACTGTACAGACATGCCATGTGACATTCATAGCAGGGAGCCATGCCAAGCCTACAGATACCGTGCACAAAGGAATATACCCTACGAGTCCGTATTGTATGACGCAACTTTACAACAGACTAACATGATCTCTACCCCCTATATCTACCTACCACACTCTCCCACTTTTGTCCTATGTTGGTCGCCCACTTTGCCTCATCAGGCAGACCTCATATAACAGGAGATCTGAACCCAATGTCTGCCTTTGCAACGGGTTCACCTAACACCCAGCATAGAACTCTAGTCAGATTGACATATTCAAAAGGTGTGCCCGTTCCTCCCTTTATCCACTGCCTACTACATAGTTGAAATTGTGTAGCTTCTGGAAGTCCTGCACGTTACATATCAAGCGTGTATGCACACATCACATTCCTACCTGGTACACAGGCAGTCACCATGGCAGTGCTGCCTCCTTAAAACTGTCATGTGCCATGTCCCCTCTCCGCCTGTCATTTCCCACCACGGTGCACATTACATTCCTTCTCTCCGCCCGGATCTCCATGGAGATGCTGTATTAGCATGCGCCCATGATAATGTCCGCTCCTCTAATCACAACCACTCTGAACTGCTACGTCATCTGCGCATGAACCTTTGCAGCGCCTGACATCATTATTGTCTCTAGGTCACAGCAGTGGGCGGATACGCTCCGCAGCTCCACGACTGCAGACGTCCTCTCTTTTTCGCCACCGCCACTGCAACCTTCCACTCCTTCACATCACCGCCACCGGGAGCAGATGTCTGGTGCATGCTCGCAACTTCTTCACGTCACCACCACTCACCCCATACTGGGAGCGATGCACTCTTTTTTTCAGCTCTGCACCGATCTCTCTTCAACCATTCAGCACTTTTCATGGGCAGCTTTCTACTTAGAGCCCACTCTGACCATGAGTCCTTAGGACCGGTCTATACTTCGTCCTTTTATTCCTTCACTGCCAGACTCCACAGTCTATCTGGGGATCCAGTCCAGTTAGCGTTTACATCTTCGAAATTCCCCGGTGGGCACTCCCCCAATCAGCTGTCCAGCTATTGCTCCGCCAATCGGACAGTCCTCTGCCCGCCATGTCCTTGTAGGCCGCCCTGTGTATCTAAATCCTTTAACTCTCACTTTCCTCGGTCCTTATTGCAGTAGCTCTACTTCCACAACCTACCTTCATTCTGGTGGGCGACCCTGGGTAGTCCTTCCCACAGTGATATCCTTAGCCTACCTTTAACATTTAGGCTTTACCACTATATCTACTGCGGCCCTCCAAACTTAACAGTCATTATTTTTGTTGGCAACCCTTTAACACAACATCGGAGCACATTACATGCATTCCTGAACCCAACCGGGCTGCCACCCAAACTCCCACTTGATACCAAACATTCACCCTGCATGGTACACCAACCACTGGGCACCATGCCACCCAAAACATTAAAGGCTTAGGCACACACAGATCGCTTTTCCTTCTAATCAACAAATATCAAGGATGCAGCAACAGAAACCTGGATCCCATGCCTCCTCCTCTACTAACTCCCCAACACAACCCACAGTGGAGTCTGGATAAAGTAGCTGTTCTCCTCCGCTATGTAACACATTCCCCACTTAGCTACTTCTAAACAGTGCCTAGATTTGGCGTTTGCAGTTGTATCCAATTGTAACACATATCTTGAAGGGAGCTCAGGATACAAGAGGGTATGAAACCGACATAAAGGAAGAGTCATGAAGACTCCATTACACAGTATTTGGACTAGCCTTTGCGTCTCATCCCACTTTGCTAGAGCGCGTCAAATTCTGGGACAGGCGAACACTTTTTGTCACCCAATAGATAAGGAAGAACCTGTCACCAGAGAAATGGCATCTAGGAAACTGATCATTCTTAAGTGCCACAAATGCTCTTTGATTTTACGCTAAGCTGCCTGGAACCTATTATCTCCTTTGCCCCTTTTTTATACGAGCATTTCAAAAGAGTACAATAGAGCTTACGGGACTGTCCATCTTGGAATGATAACCATCTACCAGAAAATAATGTATATGGTTATTCTAGGATTTGATAATGTGCTTTGTGCAGTAGGACGAATGTACAATGCTTATTATGACTACTATTTGAACTGGAAGTGATCATTACAAATTAACAGTGTCAAACTTTCAAAAGAGCCGGTTTACAATGTTAGTACAAATCAATAATTACATTTTTTAGCAACTTATTTTGCCGAGAAGATACACTATTTTTTCATTTAAAATGTCCCTCCTCCTTGAAAAGGGACGATCGCTGTCTACTTTAAACCACAAAAAATGATCACAGAGCCTCCCCACCTTCAAGGTAATGGGGTTTATTCTCTGGTCGTGCAGCTGCCAGCATGCTGGCAGGGCTCTAGCAAACGCGCGCCTGAAAACGCGACCCTCGCCCACAAAGAGCAAGACACAGAGAGAGAGAAAGAGAGAAAGCAACTCAAAGAGTCAGACTTGCATACTAGTTACAGCTAGCCATATATAATGGCCCAGGAAAGAACTTGAGAGAATCTCAGTAATTTGCCTAAAAACTAGGGATCCCTTTGTCTATGTAGATTTGGATAGTGGGCACTGAATCTTTAAGAAAACCCATGAGTCCCCGGCAGGAGCCATGCACAGTCCAGCAGGTTCCACTAGGAATGGGCCAGGCTAGCTCAGCTACTGAATGGCCGATTTCACGTTGCAGGGTAATGTGTTGAAGCCCAGTCCCTATGGGTGTCTCTAGGTTTGTAAAAGATCCGGGGCTAGGCTAATGTCGGGACAGTCAGGACAGTTGGTGCACTAGCTGGCATGTTGGTTATAGCCCCTGAGCTACTATCCCGGGCTACAACCAAAAGACTCGGGGCTATAGCCCCCCCACCTGATCAGGAGCACACAGCACAATATAGTGAGACACAAGTGCGTTTGTAGGGAAGGTGATTGAGCACGGCAGAATGCTGGATGGGTAGCTGCTGCCCGGATGCTTTGGGTAACAGGCTTTCAAGACTAAGGTATTCAGGTGGATAGAGGTGCTTCTGGGGAATGATTGGCTAATTTAGGCGGCAGCAAGGCAAAGTGGATATCAAACAAGCAGGTCTCAGAGTGTATCAAAAAAGTAGTGGAAGTATGTTCCCTGCTGGCCAGCGCCCTTGGACACCAACCTCATATGCACGCTCCCTCCTTTCCCCCCGTCTTTCCTCGATTCCACCCCTGCATCACTGTGCTTTACAACTATACTCCCAGACCTCCACTGGCCTCAACACCTAGGCCATCACGTTGCCCCTCACGCCACCTGACTCACAAGATGCCGCCTGCCCCTCTCCTCCCTGCCTCCCGGTACAGCTGAACCCCTTCTGTGCCCCTCTGTATCCCACCCCCGCTGTATATCTGTTCTGTTGTTACCTCTGAAAAGCACTCTGTTGCTTCTCAAAGTCAGGTCCGTACTCAATAAATACAATAATAATACTAATAACAACATTAATAATAATAATACTAATACTAATAATAATAAAAGACTGAAAGATACACAGTGGAAGAAAATGCATCTTGAACAACCACCATTACATCATTACTTTCTGTCATTGCCCCACGCATTATGCAGCCTCATACAGCCTACCCTTTCTAATCACCCACCATCCACACCTCTTCCTCTTAAGGGACTCCCCAAAGAGCAAGAAGTAAGGTGCGGCCCAGCCCCGGTGGCCGCAAGCTTCCAGCCTCGATAGGAGCCCCAGAAAAGATCCCGGGCCGCCCGGTGGTCAAATCGGATGCGCTCCGGTGACAGAGCTCAAAGAAAAAAGGCCCTGCTGTGGAAGAACCGATCCTGGCCGGGTGGGGTGAAAATGCTGCACATAGGAGCTGTATAAAATGAATGGGGAGGCTCCCTGTGTGCGCCCGGCGCGCCCGGCGTTGAAGGGAATGAGGCACGGTGCGTCAGCGCTACGAAAATGAGACGTATGAGCCCCTGCAAATCCCAGGCCCATCAGCGGTGAAGTGGGCAGGCGCTCCATGTCAGAGCTCAAAAAGATAGAGGGCCCCTGCCTAGGTTGACCAGACGTCCGGGTTTTGTAATAACTTTTCACAACACTTTGAGCATTTTGAAGTTGGATGTTTGGCACGAACCCCCTACCTCTCAGGTACAAGTCAGAACACTTGGTACCACGGAGATTGGCTTGCAAACGCCACCCCAGCAGGCGATGTAATATCAATTAGAGCAAACGCTCGTCTTGAATTAACATGCCACGATTCACAGACAAAACTGCACAAATGAGATTATAAACAGTTTATAGAAAGGAGAAGTGCTGGAAATATGGTTGGGGGTGGTTGTGGTGGTGTGTTGTGGGAAGGGCGGTAATTGGTGGGCTGCGATGTGGTAGTCCCTCTTTTATGTTGTTGGCCGTCCCGGTTTTTTGTTTTGAAAATCTGGTCACCCTACCCCTGTCTAAAAGATCATGGGCCCAACGGCAGAACATTTGTAGTTGAAAAATAAAGATCCAGGGGAAAGAAGGTAGCACAGCTGCCCGCACTCGTATTTGCAACCGGCAGGCAAAGCCCTACAACGTTCCTGGGCCCAAGGCGTTGATGTATAGAGCGCTCCATGGTGGCACTGGAAAATATGGAGGACGATGTGGTATGCGCCATCGAGAGCCAGAAAGCACACGTGGCATACTATCATCTCCCGTTGCAAGAAAAGTTAATAGCAAAGAGGGCTGCAGCACTTGCGAGTGCTTGTGCGCCCTCTGCTATCAGCAGTGTTCTGCTCATAGCCCCTGCAGGGAAGGGGGAGTGCAATGAGTGGCATGTCACCCCGCCAACAGTACTGCGATGCTGCCTGCCCAAACTATCCATGGACTAGGCCTGTGTGGCCCCTGGTGCCCACAGGCGCGGCTTTGCCGGCCTCTGAACTGTGGGTTTGACTATCCTGAACTGATGCTTGTGCAACCATGAACTGGTCTCCTGCAGCTCTGACGCTGCTTAGAGTGGACTCAGTAACATGCATTTTGATGCTGTGGGCGTGCATGTCATGTATGTGCTCAAAGTGGTCACAGTTAAAATGGTTATGTGAAGCCTCGGCCTGCTTTATATGGTGCCAGCAGCTGACAATAGTGTCATTCAGTGGTTGAAGCTCCACTCACCCCAGGTTAATAAAGGATCTCTTAATATGCGGCAGAACTACCAACGTGCCACCAGCAGCCCACCAACCCTGACCGTCACCCTCAACATGTACAGAATGCTCAGTATATGTTTGTAACTGCCTGAGTCCAAGTGTCAGTAATTATTTGCTCCAACCAAGTGATTCCCAAATGGACCAAGCAGTATTATTTGTGACTGTTGTTGCTGGTTTTTGGTTTTGTACTGTTATGGAAAAGGAGGAGTGTGATGTGCTGCCCCTTTAAGGACGAGCACCCTGCTAAGGGCTCGTGCATATGTCACATAGATGTGACCATGTGACCATATTTATAAAAAGGATGAGCAGTTTCCCGCTCATCAGTTAGAACTACCAGACTCCTGCCTGATGTGTCGTCTTTGCAGCGGGGGCAACACTGTCCCTGGTCACCGGTATCTAGCCGGGGCCTACACCGGGCAACTCTGAAGCTGTGTGCTGGAACCCGTGCTGGGGAACTCCAGCTTCGTGGGCCTGGGTTCCCCAGGCCATGGTCCTGGTTTGTGTGATCACGGGCCACCAGGGTGACCCCCTGCAACTGTGTGGGTACCCCCAAAACCCCACTGGCTGGCGCATTTGCCCGTTAGCCAGCCCGACATATGCACCCGTGATGAATGTGCTGGGTGCCTCCAGCAATCATGTGCATGGACCCTGTGCCCTGGATCCAGACACAGCAGTAAGGAGGCAGCAATAAACACAGTTGCTCTTCGCCTCCCGTCCAGGAGCTGTTCTCAGCATCACAAAATGCCTGATTTGACGAAAAAGTATATCAGCATCGTAACCTGTAGTTCCCGTCCTCTTCGAGCTCTGTGAAAAAGCAAAGTTATTATTCGGGTGTCTATGATGGATGTGCGTTGTCATCCGATCATGGCCAATGTTTATGTGCAGCCTCCCTGCAGCATCCCCAGGGCCACGGAAGTGGGCTTGCATTCATAATGATGACATCTAGCTATATTTGGGTATCCCAGGAGAGAGCAGGCAGAAAATGGAACAAGAGCCAAGCACGCTGAAGGGCACCCTGGACTAGATGGAGACAGACATGCCATGCCTCACTGGTGTAAAGGCAGAGCTGCTGTTAATGTACTGTGATCTTGCGCCCCATGCAAGGTCACGGAGGGCAACACGTGGAGTACGAGAGGGCAGGTAGAGAAATTGGGGCGAGGGAGGGTGCAAGGAGGAGGAGAGGGAACATGGGAGAAGTGAGTGCACGAGAGGAGGACGCTGCCGCCTTGTGCAGAGAGGTCATGCTGGTAGGGGAAGAAAGCGGCAGACAACGCCCAGACAGAGAGAGTGGGCAGCAGGCACAGACGTACCTGCATGAGTCAAGAAAGAGCTAAAGAATTATTTGGAAATGTAAATGATAGTTGTCCTAGACCTTTTTAAAATGAAATGATAACAAGGATACAATATAACGCGAGCTCAGGTAGATACAGGGCTTCAAGTGCGACGAGGAATTGATAGGTGCATCTGTCATGTCCCAAAACAATATGTGGGGCTAGGCCTGAAAAGTGAATGGCTTGACCTGAGAAGGGGAAGGGAAATGGACTTAAAAGAAGTGTGGTCTACGTAACTGAAATGGCCTAACAGACGCTGTCACAGTTTTAATTTATTACAAAATCTATCTGGCATGAAAGGTAGAAACAACTATGAAACAAGCATTGGCAATGCTAACAGTTTTGGCTTTTGTGCAAGCATGGAAAGGGCATTTGCCAGGCACTGCCGTAGTGGTATTAACTGGCCATCAATGGTAGAAGCAGCAAAAGTATGCCAGTATCTGGGCATATAATAGCAGTGCCTAGCAAATACCGAATACTTAAACACAAGCCAAAGCTGTTGGCTTTGCCAATTATTGTTTTTAACAGGACTTCAGTGAAGAACATGCATAGTGCTTATAAATTGAGTAGCTGGAGGTAGACCTGGTTCAGAAAGACATTATTATAACAAAATCAGCATGTTTACAGCTCCAATAAAGTCATTAACTCTCAGAAGACTGCTTTGAACAAGCCAATGGCAGGCTATTCGAGCACAACGTTTGATGGTAAAACTTGATAAAAACAAGCTCAAAGAGATCCCAGGAGCAAGTGTTTTGGGGGGGGGGACAGGCAGGATGTGGGTGGGAATGACCATAGGGATTAGTATGGCATTAGGCAGTCAATAAACGAGATGAGAAACTCATCTATGTGTAACAACACACAGATCCCTATATAAAAACTATGCAACAACCTTGCTGATCACTTCAAGAACAAAATCAGTAACATTCAGCTAATTCATACAAAGCAAGCCAAAATGTCCCACAAACCACATCAACCAGCCAACACTGGAGCCAACGACCACATTAAACCTTTTCCCGCCTATCTCAACAGATAAACGTAGCACCTGTCGAGCAAAAGCAACAGAGCGGGTTCCCCAGCAGATCCCTGCCCAGCAGATATCTACAAAGCCATCCTCGCCCACGAATCCTGGCAGAATACTACCCCAACCTCTGTAACCTCTCATTAGCAGCAGGATCAGTGCGACAATCCTTCAAATCGGCCTACATCAAACCACTCCTTAAAGATACCTCAGGAAATGTGGACGACCATACCAACTACCAACCAATCCCAAATATACCATACCCGGCAAAGCTACTAGAAAACTAAGTCTATGAGCAAATCTCAGAATACGTGGAAAACATCCAGCTGCTTGATCAGGCACAAGTAGGTTTCAGACCCATGAGAGTAATGGAAACTGTGCTACTATCTTTCTGGGATGACCTAAATACCAACGCAGACCCGAACACTAACTCTGCATAAATGCAACTCGATCTCTCAGCAGCCTTTGACACAGTCAACCACGGTACTCTCATGAAAAACTAGAAAATATTGGGATCAGCAACACTGCCCTCTTCTGGTTCAAATCTTTCCTGACAAAAAGAACAGAACAGAACAGAACAGAAACAATCTGGCTAACACCATTCAAATCAGTACCTCGGAGAACACCTGTGGAGTCCCACAGGGCTCATCGCTTTCACCATTACTCTTTAACATAATGACTCCACTGATCAACCTCATCAAAAAACATGGTCTCACCTGCTACAACTATGCAGACGACACCCAAATCATCTATAAAATCAACACCAATGAAAAACAAAACCCAACTCTAACCATCTGCCTCATTGAACTAAACCAATGGATGAGCACCAACAGCCTTAATCTTAACCCAGACAAAACCAAAATTATAATTACACCCAACGACCTGGCAAACAACCAGCACATTCCATGGCCCACCAAACTAGGCAACACACCAGAACCGTACAAAGTGGTAAAAAACATTGGAATCCTAAAATACTACAAGCTAACACTAGAACCACAAGTAAACGCAGTAGTTAAGAAATGCTTCTTCCACCTACAAACGATAAAGAAAATACTTCACTTCTTTTCCTTCACACACAGAACGCTCACCTTCATCTCCCTCGTCATGTCAAGAATAGACTATGCCAAAAGCATCTACATTGGAATGCCAGAATTCCTGTTTAGGAAGCTACAACAAATACAGAACACAGCTGCAAGAATACTCCATAATCTCACAAGAAGAGAACACATCACACCAGCACTGAAAACGTTGCATTGGCTGCAAGTCAAAAACAAATCTTCAAAATGCTCTGCATAACACAAAGAGCGATCCATGGCCAAGGAGCAAAATGCATACAGGAGAAAATCACCATCTACAAACCGAAACAAACACTAAGATCCACCAACAACATCCACCTCGAAGACAAACAATACTCAAAACAAAAATGTGGGGATCAACATTTTCCCGCATAGCAGTGAAACTCTGGTACTCAAAGGAAATGCGAACAACAGAGGTTCATCTCAAGTTCAGGAAATTCCTTTTATTTATTTATGGTGATTCACTTCAAACAGAACAAATGATCTTATATCTTAACAACAATATTACATTTTTGACTGAAATAAGATATATTTCTAATAAAAAGGAAAGAAAATACAAAACACATACATAGTCAATCTAAAACATAAAAAACTGAGTACACAAGACAAAGTGAAGAATCATAAAAATGCAGAAATTTGAAGTAATCACTCTCAATTTCGAATATACACATATTCATACTCTACAAAGCATGAGGTGCAGAGCTCCACTGTTTGATGAATTTAAACAATAAAACCAAAATTCATCACTTTTTGTTGAATCGTAGGAGTGGACAAAATTACCATAATTGGTTATACAAATCCCTCCCATCTCAGGACATTCAGTCATAACATGCTTAGGAGTTTCAGAAATATGCCTCAACGTAAATATCCAGCAATGTCTCCTGTCGGTCAGAACACCAAATCTTGAGGCAACAATACTAAAATAGGGCAAATGTCTGGTACGAAAGAGCAGCAAGAAGTGATATAACTTGAGGCAGAGGCATATAAGAAAATACTTTTGCAGGGACATACATCTGTGCTGCAGTTCCATAATGTCAGTATGATTCTTCAACCTTCTTAAATGAGAATAATTCATCTTCCAATCCCATGTAGTAAGTTTTATTTTCCAAGTACCAAACATCCCTGATAAATCTGAGTTCCTACAAAGGGACCAACCAACCATATCAAATGATCTGAGACACTCAGTGTTCAAAGAAAGAAATGTGTCCCCACCTCACTCATTCACGCCGATAAGCGTCCCTACAAGATTTAGTATCGGAGATATGGGCTCTTTTATGGCCTTGATAAACAAGAACCTCTTTTTCAGTAGCACCTGCCCCACCAGAGAGGGAAACCCTAATTCCAGGTGCAAAATGTCAATAGGAACACGTTGCGGAAGCGCTAGAATTCGATGCCAAAATGTGTCCTCCAAAACCCTAACCACTTCCAATTATTAATGGCTTCCAGGCCATAAAGAACTGCCATCACAACAAAACAAAGTCCTGGTACATCAAGGGTTGGCCCATGTGAAGTGTAAATGAATTAGAATCATTCACCTGGTCCAAACCTATATAACTATTCAAGTTATAAATGTTGCATGCGTTAAACGTGTATACAGTCACTCCTTCAAATGAAACAAGAACATTTATTAGAATTAGAGCAAAACTTTTATATCAAAAAAGTAGTATACATGGTGAGGTCTAACATGTGAGAACATATATAGTCAATGATATAATTAGTACATACAAATATTGGATGTGGAGTCTTTCAGACAATAAGAACAAAGAATAGTGCATGAAAGAAAATTTTAAAAACCAAAACTGAACGTTAACATAAATTAGTTCTTTATCATTTTGGAGTTCAGTTTAGATCAAAACAGAAAGACTATAAGTTTAGGATTGAAAAACAATTATACTGATAATGACTGTGTTCTTGCAAGAAATTCACAAGAGAGGCAAGTAACCACTATTGTTATGCAATTGTGATGAAAAAAATCCCAAAGTCAAATCTTATTGTATGTTGGGATTGGGTCTGCCAACGCATCAGGGGGAAAGAAACAAATTGACAAAAAGGAGCTTTAAGAAAAAAGTATCCTTGTCCATTGATTGGTGGTATCAAATGAAGAGTTAGATCCTGGGTGTCACAGTGTTGTGTGAAGGACCTTGTATCCCCTCTGGGTAGCAATGCATTTCGGCGGTACAAAATCAAAGGAACAATGCTCTTCGTGTTAGAAGAAAATACTCTGCCTTCATCAGGGAAATAGATTGCAGGACCCTGTAATTGTGAAAGGGGAGAGGAGGTTGAATTAAGAAAAAAGACAGAATGGAAAGAAAATATATACAGAGTTTTGAGAATAGGCGAAGGGTGACAAATTATGTATACATCAAAATCTGCATGCAAGCTAGAGTGCCATTTTTAAGGGGCAGAGCAGAGAGCCTGGTCTTGTCTCGTTACCAAGTCTAAATGTTTATAAAGGTAGGGAGTCCTCAGGTGCAGTGCCGATGGACCTACCCCTAATGAAAACATAAAAAGATAATGGCATTGGGTCCCCTTCGGAAGAGCAATGCATGGGTCCCTGTGCAAACCTGTCGGTCCGGAGACTCAAAGATGGAAAAAGGGAGACAAAACAAGCTGAGAGGGAAGGGGGTCACTTACCACTAATGCGTGATCAAGGAGGAACAGCTCTAGAGGGCTGGATAGTGGTAAGTGTGTCTCGAGTAAACACTCGTAGTTGTGTATAACAAGGCAAAGGAGTTAAAGATGCTCCTAAAGTTCAGTTGTTGTCATAGGTCAGGTGGGCAGACTGAGACCTGGAACAGAAATATGACTATTTGTAAAAATGGGGAAAAAAAGAGAAAAATAGGAAGGACATGGGAAGCAATGAGTATTCTCCTGTGCGTGGGAGCAGAAGGCCAGTAAAAAATTACTTCTAAAACATTTTTTATTATTTTTTACCTGCAAGGATATCCTGTCATGACTGTGTTGCAGTGTCTTGATAAGCAGATCCCAGTAGTGCGAGTGCCGGGCTGTGAGGAGCCTCAAGTTGTGCGTCTCTGTGTAGGCGTCCCTGGATGCGCTACTGTGGGGGAAGGCGACACAAGAAAGAGAGAGATAACAGAGTGGTTGTAAATGTGTGGCCAAAAAGTGTGAGCCCGCAAGGGTTTGGATGGGTGGAGCTGTTGTGAAGTGCCACCCAAATCATAGCAGGAAACGTGTGATGTTACCTGTGCAAGATGAGCAACGAATGCCAGAATTGATAGCTTCAAACGTGGTGAGGGAGAACGGAGTCGCCACTGCGTGTCCTCCCTCGCTGGAGCCGGCGGCATGAATGCAGGCTGGAGCCGTGAAACAGAGGCACGGGAGCGGTTGTCAAAGCAACCAGGTTATGCGTCTGATATCTGCGTAGGGGGAAAGGTGCCTCCAATGAATGAGACATCCAATAGGGTGCCGTGGAAAAAATGGAGTGACATGAGGGTGTGTATTGCGTCGGACCAATGATATGGTCGGAGGCAGGGGGGAGTGCCGGCTAGGCGAAGGAGAAGCCGGTTCCACAAAGAGGCTGGAACCCGGGACACGAGTCTGACCCAATTGTGAGTTATCTTCTTCCAGTGTACTCCTAACAGTAAGGGGCGATAGTGCAGCCTCATCCACTGCAGCAACTTTGTTTTGTAGGGAGTGACACAAATCCAACAAAGAGTTGTTGTCAAACAAAGTAGATCCAGTGTTCTCCCCCTCCTCATGTAATGAGGGTTCAGGAGAGGTAATGCCACCAGTGGACGCTTTAGCACCAGAATTAAAATATGTTATTTTCCCTTTTGTTTTAGCCCCAATGGTGGATTGAGGGGTTAGGGAAGGGTTACTAGCTTCCTGTCCCAGATTCAATCACATTACTCTGCATTGTCACCTGCTCACCTGCTAGTCATCTGCTAGGTCTTTCTCAAATTATAATTGGACATCCTGTTTTTAGTTTTAACTTTATCTGGCATGGTCACCTACATGCACAGAATGCTTTAATCAAACAGTTCACGTCAACACTGTGTATCAAAATTGATCAGAATAGACAATTATGAAAAAAACAATACAGAGCCTGTTCGCTGAAGGTGGGTGTGGTGTTTAGACACGGGCGACCACCCCTCTCTAAATGCTAGTAACCCGCATGGCCCTCCAACAGGAGATGCAGGCATGGGAGTAAATGTAATACATCTTTATTCCTTACTCGCCATATTTGTGCTGCCCTCTCCCCGTGCCTACCCCATCTCCGCCCCACCCCTTCCCAAACACTAAACAACCTGTCTCGATGCCACAACCTCCCCCATTTTATACAACAAGTCCATTCACTTTACCCCATTTCTTCAATGAGTCTACTCAGTCTCATCCTGGCCCTCTGCATCCTTTCATATCCCAGCTCTTCCTGCTCAGATATAGTCATGGGCTCAGGATCGGCCCTGCCATCCTAGTCTGATTCTTCTTCATCCACTTGGTGTGATTGATTGGATGAGTAAATGTTCTCTTCTTCCACTCTTATACTTCTCTGTCTCCAACCTTCATTCGGCATCTTCCTAAAGTTTGAGGAATTTCTAGTCACTGGTCTTTGATCCCACTCTGCTGTTATCATGGAACCCTTTTTACCAGTTATTATCAAGGGGTTCTCCTTAAAGACTTAAAGATAGCAGTGTGTTTGTTGGTTTGGGGTTGCTTTACTACCACCACGTCACTTATTTCCAGCTGAGACTTCTCCGCTCCTCGTTTCAGGTCAGTATTTAGTTTCATCTTCTCCTTTGCAACCTCATGCTGGGCCCTTAAGATTCCATCTTCCAGGTCATTTTATGATTCACACAGGAGATGTGGAATCCGGGTACATATGTTTCTTCCAAACATTACCTCTGCAGGACATTTCCCCAAGGAGCCCCTCATGAGCTAATTCCACCACTTGTCACCTCAATGATTCTGGTATGACTAGTTTGTTTCCCATGAGCAGGAGCGTCTTATCCGACAGTGCCTGTGAGCAGGAGCGTCTCATCCGACAGTGCCTGTTTGTCTTTTACTAATAGTACATTTTCCACATCCCTCTTCACCTCTGGTGATTCTTGTCAATCTCTCTCCTTAGCCCTTTCCACTTTCCAAATTGAAGGCCTTCAATAGCGATTCTCAGGGTTACATCCTTTTCTGCCTCTTGAATGATTTGAACTGGATACAATCCATGAGGCATCACCTGCTGTACGACATATCTGATGTACCTGTCTGCTACCGATGGTTCTGGTGATTTTGCCTTTCTCGGGTATCGTGGCAAGAAATCGGCAGGATTTTCTTCCTTCCCAGGCCTGTGAATGATCTCAAATTTATAATCCTGAAGGTGGAGAACCCATCGGGCTATGCGCCATGTCATTTTTCACTTGAGGGTTGCCATACAAAAATAACAATGCCTGATGGTCTGTGATTATTGTAAGCGGTTTTCTGTAGAGGAACAAGTGAAAGTGCTCACAGGCACATACACACGCCAGACTCACTTTTTTGGCCTGTGAGTAAGCCTGTTCGGTCTTTTATAGGCTTCTGCTGGCATAGGATATGATGTGCCTCTGTTGGGTGTTGTCGTCTTCCTATTCCACCAAAATGGCACCTATTCCCACTGGAATTGCGTCCACAGTTAGTTCAAAGTCTCGTGTGATATTAAAGTAATCCGTGTTCTATGCCTCTGGTATGCAGTCGTGAATGATGGTATAAACCTCCTGACAATGCGTGGTCCAAAAACATGGCATTTGTTTCTTCGTGAGTGCCCTCAATGGCTGGCTAATCATTGCAAAGTCTATCTTGTGCAATAGCTTGCAAGTCCTGAGAAGGATCTGAGCTCCCACACGTTTGTTGGAGGGGGTGCCTCATTTAGTGCGACTACCTTTTCGGGAACTGTCCTCATTCCCTTCTCTGAGAATATATGTCCAAAGAAACATAGGGTGCCTTTCCTGAATTAGCATTTGTCCTTGCTGAGAGTGAGATTTGCTGCCTCCAGTGCCATGCATACCCTTGGCCCCGTGTCACAGAGATTTTCCACACTGGTACCAAAGACTAAAATGTCATCACTATAGTCCAATTTAATATCTGGCGTACCCGTGAGATTAAAGCCAGAAGGAAACTGATACCTTTTGATGATAGATGGTGTCAATTTTGTAAAGATAATAGTGTTGTTGAGACACTACAACATGTAATTATTGATTGTCCGGCACTTATAAATTTAAGGAGGACTCATTTCGCAAAACATCTTGCGTACTTTGCACAGATGGACCCTGAACATCGTTGGATAGCATTGGCTGCTACTAAATCCATGAGTATTAGTTTAGCCACCATTAATTTTTTGGCAGCTTTGAAAATGGAATGAATGGCATTTTATCGATCTGCTCAGATGCGCTTTAAATCAATTTAAATTAACTTTGAAAGTGTTCTCCAAGTGTTTGTAGATTGTATTTTTGTGATTTTTTGTGATGAGTTTTTATGGAAATTTGTTGGTGTAAAAATTGAAAACCGAAAACTGTAATTGTATATGTAAAAATCCCTTTTTTTATTTATTGTTAATTGAATGATTGATAAAATTGTAAATAATAAAAAAAATAGTTGATGCAGTTTGGGATGTGCTTGATCACATTATGTATTTCGGCTTGAAATATTTACGGTGCTGAGGAGATGCTGAAACGTAACCACTTGTACCTGTAGAGGCCACTGTGGGTCACAAAGTTGGTAATGCTGCAGCTTTCTGGCATCAGGACCAGCTTATAGTAACCTTTATTTAGGTCTAGTTTGGAGAATACTTTGGCCCCATTTAGCAAGTGTATCATATCAGTGATAAGAGGAGCCAGGTGGCATTACCTTTTTATGACTTGATTTGGTCTCCTCATATCTACACACAGTCTAATGGCATCTGATCCTTTTTTGGGCACCAACACGATGGGTGGCACCCACGGAGTGGGTCTTGATGCCGGTTCTATTATGTCCTGTTCCACCAGCTTGTGCAGCTGCTCTTCCACCTGTAATTGGATGTTTATGGGAATGCCTCGGTAGTGTTGGGCCACTGGTGGGACATTTTCATATCTGTGAAATTGGATCCGCCTGTTTTTTAGCTTCCAGATGACTTTAAATAATGACGGGAAAAGTTGGTCCATTTTGTCCACCGTATCCATATATTTGTGGACCATTAGTCTGTATAAAATGTGTATCAGTCCCATGTCAATGGCCGTCTTAAAGCTTAGAATGCATCCAGACTCTGTCGCCATCACAATTATGTGTACAGCTATTCTATTTTCTTGCATTTTATATTGAAGTATCCTCTGCAGGGTAGCAGCGACTTGGATCCATACGGCTAGATATGGACCACAGAGGGGCAACGTTTTGGGACTTGTGGTATGGTCCTGTAAACTTGCTCGCTTATGATGTTGACAGTGGCTCCTGTGTCCACTAGGAACTACGTCTCTCTCTCGTTTAAGTGCATGAGTAGTGTGGGGCTGTGTTCTGTGACTTGTTTGTTTCCCATTGCATACACATATCCTTTAAGTCTCTGGTCTCCTTCTGAGGAATTGAGGTCAGTTTCTGATGGCGACTGCACTACCAGATACCTGATGTGGTGCTGAGATCTCCTTAGTGGGCATGCTGACAACATGCAATATTGTCTGCGTTCCTTCATTGGCCTCCCTTCTCCAGAGTCTTCTTCATGCTGTGCCTTTTCTTTATACTTGCCATGTGTTTGCACCGCCATTTGCGATGCCTCTATAGCTGTCATTGTGGTGTGGTCTTTAGTTCTTCCCACACCACTGCCCTCACTCTTTCCCTTTGCTGGATTACTTGACCTCCTGCACACAGACTTGAAATAGTTCTCACCCCCAAATGCTGTGCATCATTGGCCTAGAGCTGGGCATGTGCCTTCATAGGGAAATTAGTACCCACATCTGTAGAAAAATGTATCTGCTTGGGCCTTCGGTGGTGCAGTGGCTATTTTGTGTATCACCTCAGGGGTTGGTGTGGAGATTTTCATGTTGCTCATAGCTAACACCTGTGATTTTTCTGACAGTAATGCCATTGCTGGCATTAGGATTTCCTCTAGTGTTCTGGATTTTTGTAATGGTTTCTTGCGAAACAACTCGTATCCAGTAATTATCTGCAAGCGTAGTGCTTCAGTGTTCGAGTAATTGTTGAAATCACAGTGCTTTAAATTGATCCTCAGTCTCATGACTAACGTGTCCATGGTCTCACCTTTTATTTGCTTGGTTGAGTGGAACATGTGTCTCTCGTAATCTACGTTGGTGTGTGGAGTGAAATAATGTGGTGAAGGCTGCACCCACGTAAAGTTCAAAGTCTCTAGCCCATCTGGCCCACCTGGTCCCCATGTTGCTGGTGTCAGTAACATCGAAAAAACCAGGCAGTTGTAACACCAGGGATTCATGCGATCTACATGATGCCTGCATGGGTGGAGTTACTGACACAGTGGCGGGAATGTTGAGGTCCAACATGCTGAGTTAGGCACTTTGTGGGCCAGCTGGTATGATCCTACCGTTTGCCACCTGGCTACTATGTGCACATGCAGGGTGAGGCAATGTCTTCCCTGTTCTTGTGGGTGCCTTCTGGGCAACATGCCGTGCCCCCTGTTTACCAATGGCTGCATTGGTTTGACACCAAAATCCACATCCTATGCACTGCCTTGTAAATTGTGGATGAGGCGCTTCTGCTCCTCTGCTGCAGGTCTCTTTTAGTCAGCCTTCTCACTGATGGTGATCCTGCAGTGTTGTTGCATCCTTCATGGACACTGCTGTGTGGCCTCTTCACTGCCGCACCTCGCGGTGCTAGACCAGACTCCCACTCTCATCCATCAGCCCTATGCGCGGGCCCTGCCAGGTCTCGTAGGAAATGCAGGCACAACCGCTTCATTGCCAATGTGGTGTTTAGACGTAGGGGGGCCATCCCTGTGGTGGCCCGCCTCCGGTCACCGGGGCGGGCCACAGATTGTGTCGGGGCACCCGACACAAGACCAGGGTGCTGCGAGTACGCAGCATGTACGGGGCAGGGATCACCCTGCACAGGCCGGATCACCGGCTCCAGCAGTTCCAGCTGGGGGCCCCCAGCTCAGGTCTGCAGTGGCGTGGGGGCACCCAGGCTAATACGGGCCGCCTAGGCCACGAACACGTGGCAAGGCCCACAGGCAATAATTTCACACGGACACGAGCTGCCGCTTCCTGGGGCTCTGCTGCACGTGTCAGCAAAGCCCCTTTTATTAGAGGAGCGTCATGACAGAGTCATGACCCTCACACACCCAAATAAACTAGACCAACACACAACATCCCTCCTTTATTATAAAAAGAAAAACCCACTGCAAACAACACAGCAACCCTCGATGGGGTCTAGCTTGCTGCATTCCAGTCCGTGCACCTATTCTACTTCAACATCATCACTGCGAACATTGGATGCATTCCAGTCTGTACACCACCTAACCTCTACTCATAAACTTCAACTTTATGCACTATAAAACAAGCAGGTGTGTTCCAGTCCGCACACCACGGGCCCCTACAGCGGGCGGTTGGAGCTCAGAAGATCCCGGGATCGAACTGGCAAGTGGCACTGCTGCAGGACAGAAAGAATATATTCTCTTCATCTGCCTCCTCTCGTGCGTCGTACGGCATCCTCCTTTGGTCTTCTGCTGATTGGACCGCGGCCACCCTGGGGGCCCTTCTGCCCCTTGACTCATCCCCCTGTGAGGCTGGTGACGGGGCGAGGCACACCCGTGCGAAGTGGTCCACCTTGCCGCACCACCCACATTCTGACACGCACCTTGCCACACCTCCCGCAGATGTGCGCCTTTTGCCGGGCAGTCCTGGGGGTGTGGAAGGTCCCACCCGCACTGATGGCATAGTGTGGCATTGGGGTCTCTCCTTGGCCAGTCTCCCCTTCTCACCGGCTTTCCTCCTTGCCCCTTGACGACCGTTGCCACCTCCTTCAGCTTGACCCGTTGCATAGGGGCCTCCAGCTTGAGGTGTTGTCTGGATGAATCCATGACGGAGGCCCACACTTCTGCCAGCTCCTGGGCACGGCCAAGTTCCAGTATCTGGTCAAGGGTCAGCGGCAGGTCCCTCAGGACTTGCTTGAGCAGCTTGGCAGAACTGCAGCCGTAGATGATCTGCACTCTGACCTCATCCTCCTCGAAGTTTCCCAGGGCACAGGACAGTGCGATGCCACGTAGCTTGCCGTGGAACGCGTCGAGGCTCTTCACTTCCTCCTGACTCGCACACCTCATCCTGAACCGTTCATAGTCTCTATTGACCATGGGTCTGAAGTATTCGTTCAGGGCCGCGATGGATGCACCATAGGACTGATCAACGGGCCTTAATGTCTTGAATAGCCTCTGCACAGCCAGCCCGGCGGAGTACAGGAGTGTTGGGCGTTTGGCAGTGTCCTTGATCTCCACCGCCTCGAAATACAGTTTTAGGTTCTCTACCCAGGCTGTCCATTGGGGTCCCAGGCTGGCAGGCGCACCCAGGACATCAAAGTGGGGTATGGGTGCAAGCTGACCTCGACATGTCCCTTCGTCGTCCGACATGATGGGCTCTGGGAGGGAAACCGGTCGTGATCCCTTCTGCTCAGTGTTGGGAGATTGCTCACAGTCGCTGGCCCTCAGATGTTCTGACCCCTCGTGAGGAAGTCTTTCGAATGTGCCCCACTACTCCCTGAGTAGTCGATACCTCTTGGAGTATGCTGCCGATGTCCAAATGGGGCCAGCCCCGTTCTAGTGCTCAATAGTCTGGGCTCACACCTGTCTTCCCACTGAAAACCACACCTCTAGCCCTTACCAGTCATTGGCCTCCGGGTGTTTACTTTCGAGGGGCGCACGAGCACTCCAGGTTGGAGCCACTACCCCTCGGGTGTGAGGCGACTGCAGACAACAGGGTGGGTGGATTGTGGCCCTTTCCAGAAAATGTCCTTTACCGTTGTATTCCCTTCCCCTCTGTGGGTGGGAGGACAGGACTACTGTTCCCCTGTTTACCGCTAACTGGTTGTTTTTTTCTTCTTTAGGGCTCTTCCTTAGGCCCTTTCTGCGGGCTCGGAGTGTGGTGTTCCTCCTTCAGTGGCTGCAGCCCGGTTCGGCAGGTCACGCCCCTTATCTTCATTAGCCCGGTGCTGGGCCCGCCCCTTTTCTTTGTGTCCCGTGGATGGGGTGGTTGCAGGGCATCACTCCCCTGGAGGCCACACCCCTTGTTCCTTTACTCTGAGCCGCAGCCAGGCCAGGACACAATGTGAAAGTTTACATTATACAATTTTCACCGGGCAGCCCAGGTCTTGTCAGGGCCGTCTGCTGATGTAGGTGTAGCAATCCCGCCGCTCCCCTGTATGCGGGAGCACAAAGGAGGGTAGGCCCCACCCCCTTTTTTCGGGATGTCGCTGGGCCCACACCCCTTTCCTTTGTCGGCCTGCCACGCGACCCTCTGGCCACGCCCCTCGCAGGCCGCACTGTGGGCAACAGTTGCTTTGTTTACAAAGTTAGTTGAGGCGCTGCAGAAGCCCGCCCCACCCTTTTCTTTTCCTTGGGGGCTGGGGACACTCCTGTGGCACATGCTGCCTTCGGCTTCCTTCCTCGCCAGGCCCGGGTACATACGAGCCACGGCCACGCCCACCGCCCTTTGTTTGGGGCAACGACGGACGTACTCAAGCTGCGGGCACCTGCACCGACACCCTGTGCCAGGTCCCTGGACCCCTGTCACGTGGGTCCCCTCCACACACAGCATGAGCCGCTGCCGTGCACGCGGGTCCTTAGCCCCGCCCGCTCCACCAGACAAAGGAGACAAGAGATGACAGAGTCTCACGTCTGGGAGGCCGCACACCCACGTGTGCTGGGCGGATCCCACCTTCGTTGCCAATGTGGTGGCCCGCCTCCGGTCACCGGGGCGGGCCACAGATTCTGTGGGGCACCCGACACAGGACCAGAGTGCTGCGAGTATGCAGAATGTACAGGGCAGGGATCACCCTGCATAGGCTTATCACCGGCTCCAGTAGTTCCAGCTGGGGGCACCCAGCTCAGGTCCGCAGTGGCGTGGGGGCACCCAGGCCAATACGAGCCACCTAGGCCACGAACACGTGGCAAGGCCCACAGGCAATAATTCCACACAGACACGAGTTGCTGCTTCCTGGGGCTCTTCTGCACTGCCCTCCACGTGCCAGCAGAGCCCATTTTATTAGAGGAGCCTCATGACAGAGTCATGACGCTCACGCACCCAAACAAACTAGACCAACACACAACAATCCCTGTCTAAACGCTAGTAATCCGCACGTTGCTCCAACAGAAGATGTGGACACAGGAGTAAATGGAATGGGCCTCATTATGAGTCCGGCGGTAACCGAGGCGGTAAAACCGCCTGGTTATCGCCGGACTCGTATTACCATTTCGCCTCCGTGACTCCTGGAAATACCAGGGCATTACAACCCTGGTGTCCTGGGAATTCTGGAGGCGGAATTCGGTAAATCCCCATTCCCATTGAGTCCCATACGACTCAATGGGAATGGGTAAGTGGAAACACCGGCACCATCTTGTGATGGTGCCGGTGTTTCCACATCCGCCTGCAGGCGAGCGGTGTTAAACCCGCCAGGTCAGACCTGGCGGGAACATCACCTCCCGCCTGCAGGAGTCGGTATCGGGCAGTCCGGAATTAACAGTGGTGGCGGGTTTACCGCCACTGTTAATTCCAGACCGCCCAACCTGTAATGAGGACCAATATGTCTTAATTCCTTGCTCACCATCTTTGTACTCCCCTCTCCCCGTCACTTCCCTGCCCCCGCCCCACTCACGCCCCTTCACGAACACTACACAACCTGTCTCGATGCCACAGCAGGGGTCACTCGTATTGATTGCAGGTGGCTTGGTAACATGTCCCTTCTTCCTCGCGATAATTATTATTACCGAGAGCAGTTTACACGGCCCATGCTAATATACAAGGGTAACTGAGCGACTCTCGCACGCGAAGTAAGAATGCTTACTCAGTACAAGCTGGGAAAAAAGCAACAGTTTATAGTGAGAGCATCATTTCTCATCCAGTGATGTCATATATAAGTCACTAAAATGTTCTTGAGAGCACGCGGCCAGCAGAACAACGCAATCCCAGGGTCAAGCGACCCCGTCAGCCAATACAGGAAACATAAACAGGCGAGATATATTTGTATACAGTTTCAGCCACTGTGTACCTGCTGTGCACTTGCTCACCAAACCCTTGCAGCAGAACGATCCTCACTATGAGGGCTACAACACCGGAGAACGAGTCAGCCACAGCCCGCACACCCAAACACCAAAACACTTTGCCCACTGCACTTTGTGCACGTGCTCTCCCACTGTGCACGTGTTTTTAATGGGTCGGCAAGGTGTGTGTTAAAGGGCCAGCTTCTTCAGGTAGCAAAATCCAGTATCCAAGAGGAAACAGTAAAATGCCCTTCTCCACCAAAACACTTCACCCACTGATGCAGGAAATTATTAAAAAACATGGCTCTTTAGCACTCTGAGCTAAAGAAAATTTCTGAGTGACAAATAATCCACCCACCACAACACAACTCCACGCGATTGGACCACTACACCTGTCATCAACGAACACACCAGGAACAAGACTAAGTGAAAGGGCCATCCCATCGCAACAAACCCAAGCAACCCCAAGCAACCCTATTAATAACTCTCTAACCCTCTAACACTCAGCATATCCACCACATTACATAACTGACTTGACATACATCTCGGGCACGAAACACCCAACTACAAATACTCTTGCATCTCTCCACAACACCCAACACACACAGGAATGTTCGCATACAACACAGCATTGCCAATCTACCAAATACCAGCACACCGTGACCGGCTTTTCCGAACTGAAGCTACCAACAGCACATTAATGCTCTCTTGCGCTCTTCTCTCTTAACCCCACCAACCTTCCCAACTCCTTTCCTTTTCAGGTCCGTCTGAGTGCCCGGAGACCATGAAAAATGGCAGCGGTGCACGGTACAAGTCCCAGTAACATAACAAGTCCTAATAATATATGCCCTTTCTCCCTAGTTGTACTCTAATGCAATAGTTTTAGCTTATACGTGATGTCTTAGTGCAACGTAATAGCCAAAACTGAAAATAGCGTGTTAAACAGAATTAACCAGTACTGAAACAATCAAATAAAAATATTCAATAAAATAGCCGAAATGAAATCAAAATAGGTCCATGCAGTAAGGTAGCTGAACTGATTAATGGTCCTGCTGCAGAGGGGAGAGGGGAGGGGGTGTGTGACACATGTAGGTCACAACTCCCTTCAGAAGAATTGCCGAAGACCTGTGGCCCCGCTCTCACTATTACAGCCCACCTTCTCATAAGTGGAACATATGTTCACTAATTTGATGCTCATAAAAACCATGTGCAAACGTCTTCTCTCAGAAAGGTTAAAGTGCTTTGAGAAAATCAAAGTTTTCTGATTATCAGCACTCTGCGACAATCAGTAACAAATGAGGTTTTAATGTTCTGTTTCAAAAAAGGATACACCCTGATGCAAAAGAAGCAGCCTGTCAGGAGAGGGGTATGCGATCTGCTGGTGGTTGGGGGACCTGGCATGGCTTCGTCTCGAGGCCAACGTTAACACTGTGCCAGTCCTCTGGTCCACTTAAAGCCTCGTTAAAAGGTCTAATGGAGGCATGGCCCTTAGAACAATCAGGACATCAAAATGGCTGGAGCAACTGGAAGCTGGCCTAATGGAAAAGGCGGACCTAATGTCAGGGATTCAATGATGAACGTGGGGGTATAAATCATTAAGCAGATGTGCAGTTGAATATTGTGGTGTGGGTAAAGGAGGTCTTTGCACGCGTGCTGTGTGGGAGTTTTCAATGTTTCTGAGGATGCCGGTGCTTGGAGGGGTACGACGTCCTTTCATCGCCTGCATTTTCATCCCCTGGAATTTTAACGTGTATCTTACAAAGAATATGCTAATCGAATTTTTTAGGGGGGAGGGTGTGAAAGGGCAGATAACGCTTTGGGGGGTAGGCAATAGCCACAAACAAGTGTGGGTGCGGCGACCCCCCAAACAAAAGAAAACGAAGAGCATTTTCGATGGAATGTGCACATTAAAATGACAGGGGATGAAATTGCAGGGGATGAAATGACATTGAACCCTTGGAGGGATGCCAGCGTTGGGAGTTCTGTGTAAGGGTGTGCTGTGTGCTTTTTTATGTCTCTTTTTGTGGAGCAGGCTGTGCGCGTTTGAAAGGCCACTACGTGTAAGGTAGTGGGTTTCTATGTGCCCAAAGGGTTGGGGAACCCAGCGTTCTATTACAAATGTGAAACCTAGAAACTGTGGTATTAAAGAGGAGAATTGCAAAGGTGCCTTGCTGAAAAAGAGAACATAAATCAAAATGATGCAAATCTATTGATGGGCTCTGAGCTGGCCGAACTCACATGGAAAGCACCGGCCACGTCCCTTAAAGCGCTCTGAAGCAGTCTAACTGCGAATGCAGCATCTATTATTGTCTATTTAGTTTTGGCTTATAGGTGTCTTTTTATCACCACTTAATGAGACATACAATTGCTACATTATGTAGGACTAGGGATTTCATTGTGGAGTCTGCTTGGGCCCCTGCTTAATTTTGGCTCACACAGCAGAGCGAGTACATAGATACAATGAACCCTGCCTTATGGATGACTTTCAGAGTGCTGATACATACCTTGGATGTGGCCTGTCAGGCATACGAGGGGCATGCAGCTGGGCAACGAATGTTATGTAATGTCATGTTATTGGGCATTTGTGTAGTGCCATTCACCATTGGTATGATTCCAAAGCGCTGTAGGTTGAACGCACTGTGGGATCACAGTCCAGGTCAGAAGAGAGAGTTATGCAGTAAACCGTGCTTGGGTGCACTCAGTATGTGTGCAGCCAGTGTGGAATAGGTGGTGTTTAGCTGTGTACTAGTGCTAGGTGTGGTGCAGTGGTTGTGTGAGATCAGTAGAATGTGTGCAGCAAGGCCCATGGACTTAGGTATCTGCATTCTGGCGGCGCTGTAGTTTGTGGATGAGATTATGTGGGCAGCTAGGCCAATTTCAAGGGGTACAGCTGCATTCGAAAGACTGTTGAGATGATCATGGAGATGTATAGGTATGTGTGCAGCTAGGCCAAATTAATTGAGGGGTATAGCTGCATTCTATTGTTTGTTGGTGCAGAGGAAAGAGTTAGCATAATGGTGTGTTTGACTGTGTGCTTTCCTGGGGGACCCTGTTCCTGTTGAGCTTCCTGTGCCTGTCGAGGGGGTGGTAACTCCCTTTGGGTTCACGCTGTTAGCTAAGGTCCTCCCTGTGTCTTGTTGGGTCAAATTGCTTTGGCGAAGACTGACGAGTGGTAACAGGGAGATCTGTCCCAACTCATGTCGTTACTGTATAGGTGCTAGAGATGTCCTTGGTTGGGAGTTCTGCTAGATGGGTTCCCCGATAGGTAGTTCTATTAAATACATTCCCAGATAGTTGGGATTAGCAAAGAATAAATGGTAGACAGTCCTCGGTACATAGTTCTGCTCAGGGATTTCCGGGTGTGTAGGATTAGCAAGCAAGGGTATTTCCTGGACTGATAGCAAAGTGCGAAATTTGCAGAGCAATGATCAAGTTCATAAGTTCTATTAGTGCTTGGATTGGTAGTTCTACTAAATGAATTCTCGGTAGGTAATTCTGTAAAATCCATTCCCAAACAGGTGTGAATTAGCAAAATAAGTGCTAGACGGTCCCGGATATCTAGTTCTGCAGATGAGTAGGATTAGCAAGGATTAGCAAGCATGTGCATTTCTTGGACTGATAGCGTGGTGCATAATTGAATGGCATTGATCAGGATCATAAGTGCTGTTAAGGCTTAGGTTACGAGTCTAGCACAATCGTTCCAGATTATTGGAGATATCTCTAGGCCTCAGAGCAGACAGTATTTCTGGCGGAAGAAGACAATGATTCATTTCTGTCATGTATGTGGGTGTTGCTACGAGTTGGGTTTCAAGTCTGGGCAAAGGCTCCAGATAATGCGGGTAGATATCGTCTGACCTGAGACCCTATGAAAGGTTCCGTATTGAGCGGGATACCATGCCATTTCTTGGTTGTGGTGGTAAGCCGAGTGATTCGGGCATTCTCTTATGTATTCTTAGGCGAAGAGTCAGATTTTGAGTGCCTTCCGGAAAGCCATGTAGCCGCTGTGTCTAATGCGGGTAGGCAATGAGTGCCACAAAGTCAACGCCTGGGTTGAGTAGGCAGACCCCCTGATCCTGACCAAATTGGTGGTGGGGACCACTAAAGAAGTGGGGCTTAACCAGAGGTGCCCAGCGGGGTCTGACAGGATACGATTCACAAGCACCCAAGGTGCCCGGCTATACATTGGATGCAACACAATCAATCTCTAGCATACCCTCAATATTACTGCCTTTTAGGGGCATGAAAAGAGAAGATATGCTAGATGTCCTTCTATACTGTGACCAACAATAAAGCTTGCTGTGTGGTCTAGGACTAGGCAGGCAGTGGGACAAAAGGAAAGCCAGTGACCTGCTTAAAAAAGAACATGGGGTTTTCCACTTTTGGTGGGCGGAAACCTACTTTTGGAAGAAAACAGAGTACTTTAGGAGGGAAAACACACCCAAATGTAACAAACTAATGCGTAAAGGTGTAGTTCGGTCAGAAATGTTATTGGCCCGATCGATCAGGCATGTATTTTAGATCATACATCGATCGTTCTTAAAAGGAAATTCCAATGGAACTTGCCAAGTTTTTCTCACTTTAACACTTGCAAAAACCATGGGTCAGGTACCGCCATCTTGTGCTAATCTTATCCGTTGATCGATCGCGCTAAATTCAAGTGCCCTCACAGCATTAATTCAGATCACCTGCCCCTAACGCTGACATCACTAGACGCTAACGCCACATTTCACATCGCCAATGCACGTCGCATGTCAATATCCCCTGTGAGCAATCTATTGACGTGTCTCCATGGAAATGGCAAGACGCCTCTTTCCTCGGCAAGCATAAACAAACCCTTTCTGATCACACAACGTTGGAGTATCTTGTTCCTTTGGCAGTGTATTTCATTTGGAGTTTCCCTGACTTGTTACTGTTCTGTTCAGCTATCTGCCAAATACGACACACTGAGAGCCGGTACTTGTACTGCCTAAATTGGTTCAACTCAGAAGACAGTATTTCTGGCGGAAGAAGACAATGATTCATTTCTGTCATGTATGTGGGTGTTGCTACGAGTTGGGTTTCAAGTCTGGGCAAAGGCTCCAGATAATGCGGGTAGATATCGTCTGGCCTGAGACCCTATGAAAGGTTCCGTATTGAGCGGGATACCATGCCATTTCTTGGTTGTGGTGGTAAGCCGAGTGATTCGGGCATTCTCTTATGTATTCCTAGGCGAAGAGTCAGATTTTGAGTGCCTTCCGGAAAGCCATGTAGCCGCTGTGTCTAATGCGGGTAGGCAATGAGTGCCACAAAGTCAACGCCTGGGTTGAGTAGGCAGACCCCCTGATCCTGACCAAATTGGTGGTGGGGACCACTAAACAAGTGGGGCTTAACCAGAGGTGCCCAGTGGGGTCTGACAGGATACGATTCACAAGCACCCAAGGTGCCCGGCTATACATTCATAGGATACAGACATATGTTGACTGCAGGGGCGGGGTCTTCAAAGGGTAGTCTGGAGACACCAGGTCTGGGGTGGCCATGTGGGTATGGGTGCCCATGCGAAAGAACCCTTTGTGGTGTTCATGGTATTTGGCCCCTTGAGCGTTCCCATCCTCCCAGCCCCCTTGCAAGTGCACGCACACAAGTGCGATCTGTCATTAATAGCGTAGGGGGATGGATGTGGATGGGGCAAGTGCAATAGGCCTGGAACACAGTCAACGGACCCAGACATATGTTGATTGCAGGGACGGGGTCTTCAAAGGGGAGACTGGAGACACCGGGTCTCGGGTGGCCATGTGGATATGGGAGCCCATGCAAAAGAACCTTTTGTGGTGTACTTGGTATTCAGTACCTTGAGCATTCCCATCCTCCCAGCCACCTTACGAGCGCACGGCCACAGGTGCGAACTGTCACTGATAGTGGAGGGCGGATGGATGTGGATGAGGCAAGCGCAATAGGCCCAGAACACAGTCAAAGGACACCAACATATGTTGATTGCAGGGTTGGGATCGTCAAACGGGAGTCTGGAGATACTGCGTCTGAGGTGGCCATGTGGATAAGTGTACCCAGGCGAAAGAACCCTTTGTGGTGTACATGGTATTCGGCACCTTGCACAGTCCCATCCTCCTAGTCTACTGGCGAGTGCACGCCCACAGGAGAGAACAGCCATTGATACCAGAGGGGGGATGGATGTGGATGAGGGAGCGCGATAGGCCAGTAAACTTATTAAAGCACATCAATCTTGTACGATACTCTTAGATGTTTGGACTGGTTGTGGACTTACAAAAAATGTCTATCAACTGTTCCGATTAACACATTTTTCATTTTTTTATTTAGTTTGGTAAAATGGATGGCAATGACACTACAAATTATACTGCTGCCGTCGAGGTACTGTCTGTATAAATCCACTGTATTGTCTGTGGTCACTGGGGAATTCATTATGAATGGCTCGGACCACACAGGCAGGTATTAGTCGTTGAACGCGAAATCCCAGTCTTCCTTGAATCCACAATGTAAAGGCACGATATGCCACACATCTGTACCACCAGTGTAAGAGATACAGAAATAGTTTACTTGAATGAACCAAATAATTGCTTTTCATTTCTTATATTATGGACAAATATCTTTAGCAAACCATATCTAAACATGTGTCCTTGCAAACTTTTAAAGTTAGAGCCTTGTCTTTTCAACGATGTGTTTTTGTAACATCGCTGTTCTTCGCTTCTCTTTCTTTAACATTCAATGTTAATGGGAAACCTCTTTTCTTTACAGTTTTATTTTACCTCACTGTTGATTCTGTGCAGGAACTATGGCAACAATTCAGCCCTACCTGTACGAGCCAGAATATTCAGAAGAGGAAATCCTTGAAAGAGAAAAAAGTTGAGATGATGTGGAATCAGATGAAAGTCATGAGGATCAATCACTGGAGCCTGAATCCAGTCACAAGGAACACATTTCCACCTGGTGTACCTGCCATCGTTGTGAGTTTATGCCTACTCAGGTGGAAAACTGCTTTTGCAGAGAAAACTCTGGCTGCTTGGCCTACATTGCTGAAGAAGACACACCACTGCTATGCGTTACCGAGCTGCATGACATCAGGGCTGCCTGCCTTACAAGATCCGTGTTGCAAATGATGATGGTCCTTATGCATGAACTTCGAGCTACAGTTCACCGTCGTAATCCAAGTAATGAGTAAGTTCACTGTATATACGCTGTGTATTTTACGAACTATACGGCTAACATAATATGTTGCTCAACTACATCAATATAACTTCGATGGATCACTGACGAAATAATGTTTCTGTAAATTGAATAAATCACTCATTCTAATCTGAAACCAAAGTGTTCATCTTTAGATTTAGATTTATGTTTCTTTCACTTGGAAGTATCTTCCAAACTGTTTTTGCTGGATTGTGCGTTCACATTTCTAATTGATCCCTATTTGAAAACACAAGTACTGTCAGTACTTTACACGAAAAGGTACTCTTTAAAGCATAACAATGTCTTACATTTTACAAGGTAGTGCAATTAAAAAATGCAATTATTTGGTTGATTCAAGTAAACTATTTCTGTATCTCTTACACTGGTGGTACAGATGTGTGGCATATCGTGCCTTTACATGGTGGATTCAAGGAAGACTGGGATTTCGCGTTCAACGACCAATACCTGCCTGTGTGGTCCGAGCCATTCATAATGAATTCCCCAGTGACCACAGACAATACAGTGGATTTATACAGACAGTACCTCAACGGCAGCAGTATAATTTGTAGTGTCATTGCCATCCATTTTACCGAACTAAATAAAAAAATAAAAAATGTGTTAATCGGAACAGTTGATAGACATTTTTTGTAAGTCCACAACCAGTCCAAACATCTAAGAGTATCGTACAAGATTGGTGTGCTTTAATAAGTTTACTGGCCTATCGCGCTCCCTCATCCACATCCATCCCACCTCTGGTATCAATGGCTGTTCTCTCCTGTGGGCGTGCACTCGCCAGGGGACTAGGAGGATGGGACTGTGCAAGGTGCCGAATACCATGTACACCACAAAGGGTTCTTTCGCCTGGGTACACTTATCCACATGGCCACCTCAGACGCAGTATCTCCAGACTCCCGTTTGACGATCGCATCCCTGCAATCAACATATGTTGGTGTCCTTTGACTGTGTTCTGGGCCTATTGCGCTTGCCTCATCCACATCCATCCGCCCTCCACTATCAGTGACAGTTCGCACCTGTGGCCGTGCGCTCGTAAGGTGGCTGGGAGGATGGGAATGCTCAAGGTACCGAATACCAAGTACACCACAAAAGGTTCTTTTGCATGGGCTCCCATATCCACATGGCCACCCGAGACCCGGTGTCTCCAGTCTCCCCTTTGAAGACCCTGTCCCTGCAATCAACATATGTCTGGGTCCGTTGACTGTGTTCCAGGCCTATTGCACTTGCCCCATCCACATCCATCCCCCTACGCTATTAATGACAGATCGCACTTGTGGGCGTGCACTTGAAAGGGGCTGGGAGGATGGGAACGCTCAAGGGGCCAAATACCATGAACACCACAAAGGGTTCTTTCGCATGGGCACCCATACCCACATGGCCACCCCAGACCTGGTGTCTCCAGACTACCCTTTGAAGACCCCACCCCTGCAGTCAACATATGTCTGTATCCTATGACTGTGTTCTGGGCCTATTGCGCTCACATTCACCTACACACTCACTTTTGTATTCCTTTATAAACACTGTGGGAGATAACAAGAAAACATCTGTGAGATCGACAATGGACATTGCCAGATCTCCACTTTTTACCTTGCTTGCTGAATCGGCTCATCTGTTCGTCTAAGTAACAGTTAGTCAACTTTTGCTTTTTTTTTCTGTAGTATCAACATTCTCTGCTAGTCCACTTTCTATTGCTTTGTAATCAATGCACACCATATTCTCATTTTATTTAATTCAAAACGTCTACATCATTAACAAACGTGCTACGCATTTTTATCTCTGTAATTAGCACATAATATTACAGAGTATTGTTTGCAAATGTAATCTTTTGTAGTGCATGTTTTCAATGCATGTTTGCTTTAGGTGCCATTTTTTATAAAGTAAAAATCAGTTTATAATCAAAGGAATATGATTTATAATTTACTCAGTGTGATACTTTTTTAATAGTAATATTTATTAATATTTCTTTAACAGATCATTAGGGTTGCACTAATAACAGCTATGCTAAAAGTCAGAGTACAGTCCTGCATGCATATTTCCAAAGGACTTGAATTGAATAAGAAAATGCCTCTTGAGCTGCAGTGCGGATTCACAGTGTCCGACATTGAAAGTAGAGCCAAGGATGTCTTGGATGACATGAGGGGCAATCAATTCTGTGTCTGCAGCATGCACTTCTCACAAGATATATATGAACAATCACAGTACCCTAACAAGCATCGCAGCAGACCCCGTCCCAAATTACTTCCCAATGCAGTTCCAACTGAATTTCACACACTGACCCAGGAATTTATTTGATCATTTTCTAAATTTGCCTTTGTAATATGTCTTCAAAAATGACCACTCAATATACTAAAATAGTCTGTGAACAGGTAACATAATGAATGGTTTTCAGTTGTTTGGGGAATATTTCCATTGATATTTTACTACACAAGTTTCCTTTGTGACTCAATGTACTGTGGTTTGTACATTTTGACCATTAGATTACTTTTTCATACCATACTTTAGTTATACTCGAATAGTTCAGTGCAATGGGAGCCTTTCCAAACACACACTCACATTGCGACCTATAAAAAAAGTACATTTTTGGGAAATTACCCTATCTGTCTTTACGTAGACCACACTGATGGAATTGCAAACCGTTACCATGGAGGAAAACACAGCCACGTCCAACATCCTATTGGTGAGTCCAAGCAACTTGCACACACATTTTATTTTATTGTTTTTGATGTGGTCCAATTTATAATACTAATGCCCATTTTCTATTGAACAATGGTATGCATATATACATCGATTAAAAGACTGTGATGCTGCATTGACCACTATTCCGGAATCAACAGCAACCTCACTCACCTTTCAAGTAATTTCTTTAGAATATTCCTTCAGATCTGACTATACGAAATATGTATTTGTTCAAGTTCAACTTAAAATATATTGATTATTGTTATGTATAATATTAGCTTTTGATACAACTGGCTTATAGTCTTCTTTGTCAATATCGACCATCTTTTGTATGTAATTTTGTTGTTGTTGATGTTACATTTTTATTATTACAATTACTGTTATATAGGCGGAGCCTGGAACTTCAACAACTTGCTATTCTTCTAATGCAACCGGTCTGGAGGATGAGGTATGAGAAGTGATAATGTATTGATTTATAATAATAGTTATTGACTAACAATATCTTTTTTTACATTTCAGATTACTTATTTTTTCATAATTTGCAATACTGTCAGCAAATTGCAAAGCAGTAGATCAACAACTTTTAGGGATTTATCGCAGAAAGACATGCAACAATGAAAATAAACTATCAGAAAAATGTACTCTGTCACCGAACAACATCAAGCCTTTTACTATATGAATGGTGTATGTTATTGTTTATAAACTTGAGCTGCTTAACGTAAAATGGAATCGGTGAAACAAAATAACATTACAATGCAATTTAATCAATATGTTTTGCAGGATGATCTCACACCAACTCACTGCGACATCTCTGAAGGTTATCAGGTACAGTTTTCAAATATGTCTTTTTAAAATTTTACATGTACACAGTGTTCGACTTTATGTCAATACTAATTTAACATTTTTATAGACGATTAATCATATCTTTTTACATAATTTAACTGATATTGTAAGATCAGCAATCATTAAATAAACTTTCTCAAGATGTTCTTTGTGAGGTCAAAGATTTTAACATTAAATTGTTTAACAATGTAATCAATGTTGTTTGAATTTATTATGTACAAGGAATGTACTACTGAAGTGGTCAAAATTGAAGAGACACAACGGCAAGAGGTATGCATGAGATATTGTAAAATATCAGTTATCATCCATTTGAACTTTGATGTAATATTTAACACGTGTTAATGGTATCCATAGTGACATTTTAATATATATGTATATATGATTCTTTAAGTCGAAGAGCACATTTCAAGGTTTATACAATTTAAAAATGCTGTTTTTCAGCTTGGTCTGGTGGTTGGCAAATCTAATTTGACTGTTTCAAGGACAATTCGGAAAACAAGGGTACATAACAGACTGTTTTTTTAAAGAAATATGTTGTTTATCAGTTATTTTATTGATATTACATGTTCATGTTGTAATTCATATATTCTGTATGTGTGCCAAAAATTAAGTTTGTTTTTTTCTATTTGTGAGAAACCTGAAGGTGTCTCGCCCGCTAGTCCCCAGGGATCGTTCATCCAGGTGGCCAGGCCAGGACACTGCCATTGCTTTTGGATCCAGTTCCTGGGGGTGGACCAGTGCGGGAGGATCACCTGGATGAGGGGTCCTCGGGGAGTGGAAGTGGGACACCATGTGGTGAGACACTGTATCCACTTTCCAATAACACCTTTTCCATCTTTTTACCAGGTAGGATACCTAGGAATTCAACCCCCTCCCCTTTTCTGACACAAACACTTTCTCACAGAGAGTTCACTGTGAGCGACAACAGACTAACACTACAGCCTGACATGTCCCTACACCATGGACAGGCAAGGTCAGTCAATTACGGATTATTACACACACCTGACTTCCATCACACTTCTCCACACTGATAAAAGGCGGAGCATGAGAGCACACTCTGAGCGAGGCAAACCACACAAGGAAACAGCAGTTGCAAGACGGGAGTTTAAAACAAGGAGAAAGACGGTGAGACCAGAGAGAGTCGCAAGGAGGGAAGCACCTGTGACCTCTAAAGACCATTATTTTTGTGAGCCTTGGAAAGTAAGAAACCGAAGACCAGAAACTAAGGCTGACCAAACCTGCACAGTGTGTCGGGGGTACCCGGGGCTCTCCCGTGTCGATAACCAAGGCGGGGAGGAGCGATTGACGCTGTGGTACTGTCCTTGGCTCCTACAACAAAGGAGCGTCAGAAAAGACAGCACAGCCAGTGAGTCGGAGAGACTGATGCCAAACCAGCTTGTATTTTGAACCAAGGTTGCAAGCGGCAACATTGTACAAAGAGGACAGTGTGTGAGGTCTCTGCAAAGAGCGACGCAGATATAATTGGAAACCAAAAGGAGTAGTTGAACTTTATAATTGTACTTGGGAAGAAAAGATACCATACACAGAGTGGTCCAGCACCACATGCGTTCCCATTCGTAAGTCTTTGTTAGGTATCCAATGGATCTGAGTGTGAGAAAAAGGAACATTGGGATCATAGTGGTCATGCAACGGGTCAAGCTAAACCCTGTGCACATTCGAAAGTCTTTCACAGTGTAAAGTACAACACGATTGGTTAGAGCCCAGCTGTGGGAGACTAACTGAGTGAACGAAAGGGATCTGAGTCCGGCGCAGGGGGGTCCACGGTGAACCATCAGTAACCCGAGAAAGAATGATCTGAACGTAGTTTGAAAGGGATGTGAGCCCACAAGAGGGGGTTGCAACGCTGAACCTTTTGTTGTTGAAAAACATCTGAGCTCGGCTGCGGGGGATCCAGGGTGAGCACACAAATTGAGTGCTGCAAAAGGAAAATAATGTTTTGTGTTGTTTTTGTATATCCGGCCCTGTGAGTCAAAACACTTGCAAAAAGTAAAGAGGCTTGAACACAGAAGGTCTTGAACTGTGAAAATTGAACTTTTGCCGGAAAAGTCATAGTGTGTGCTTTGATCGAGTGAACCGCCTTGTCCTCTGATGAAATCGTGGGGAACGGAGGCCAACGGTCCAAACATCCTGACTTATCATTTTTCGAACACTTCTTTCTTTTTCATGAACATCAGCCCACCTTATTTTGTAAATTAGTGGTAAGGAATGCAATGGGATTTGTAGTATAGGCCCCTTTTTATTTGACAAGGCTCCAGTAGGACTGCATTATTATTCTTTGATTGTCGTAGCTTGCTCCCATCTGTAGATTTAGGGTTAGATAGGCGTTTATCTCACCCTTGTGAAAGTTCAATAAACACCCTTGAACTGCGGTCGCTTGTGTCTGTCTTACTGTTAATACCATGCCTTCCTTATATCTTCGATTAGAGGCCTAGGAAGAAGAGGAGCATAAAGACTTAGACAACTACACAAACTAAATATGTCGCTTGCCAAACCATTGTCACTTGGCAGCAGCTACATTTTGAGGCTCAACATGGTCCTTGCAAGATTCGGTGTTGTGATGCAGATGTCCAGTGGCCGGAATTTAATTGAATGTCAGCAGTGGCCCATGGAAAGTAGCCCTGTATCATTGTTACAGTACACAACGTCAGAAGAAACAGACAACACAGAAGATGTTTCAGAATTGCTTGCAAACCCGGTCACACAATCTACACCCTCTGATAAAATGCTATCTAAGAAACAGACAATGTTCCCTGTTTCCCCAATACATGTGGACAAATCAGAAATATCACACACAGAAATAACCGAAGCATCTTTGCTGTTATTGGCGATTGTGCTCATGATGTGGACTTCACTCTTCCTAGTGTTGAGGACTTATCCACCACTATGGAATTGCAAACCACTATACTTTTGGATGATTGGCTACTAAAGAAACCAAAATACATTGTATTTGACTGCTGCCTGATCGAGATTATGAAAATGATTAAATGTGATCAAAAATTGTATAGGAGGATTTTTGGGGAGCCATTGGTGAAGTTTACTCGTGAAGTCAAAGGCACCAACCTGAAGATCAAGGGTAGCTGTGTACACCACCACAACTAATTTTCATGGTCTGCTCAACCTATACTTGGAAAAGTGCCTTCTGGAAATGCACTTTGTTTATCTGCTTTGTTGTTTAGCAGATTAACGTACAGTACAATTTCAAGTTTTTCTAACTTTGTGAGACTCAAGTTCTTTTCAAAAACTGAGAACTACAAATATCCGCTATTAGTCAGGGATGCACACTGAAACAGATGTCAATGGACAATGATCTTACTGGCAAAAGGCTCTGCCTTGCTGGTGATGGACAGTGTGACAGTCCAGGTTTTTCTGCTAAATACTGCACTTACCACTTCCAAGACAGGGAAACCAAATAATAGTGAATTCAGTCGTTGTGTAAGTATCTGAATGTATATCTTCTGTTGCCATGGAAAATTATGGTTTAATTAAATCCATTGACCTTCTGCAATCCAGAGGAATGCAAATAGACCAGAAAGTCAGTGGCAAGCATGTTTCAATAGACAAGGCCAGGCAAGAGCACTTCCCAGACATAAAGCATCAATATGATGTCTGACACATCGCAAAATCAATTTAGAAAAAAAGGCTATAGAAAATATTTTAAATTGGTCACAGTCAATCAGCAACCATATTTGGTGGAGCTCAAATAAATGTGATTGATCTGTAAATATTCTGCTTGAAAAATGCCATTCATTGATGCACCATTGTTCTAACATAGACTTTTGTAAAGAAAACAAACATTTCCACGAATTTGCACATGGACCATTGAGCAAGGTGCAGGAGCATAAGAAAAGGTGGTTGGTTCAAGGCTCCCCTCCTCACACAGCACTAATATGAGCCCAAAGTACAGGCCTAAAAGGTTGCATTTTGGCATAGCCGGTATGGAGGCCAGAACAAGACTGGCTGTACTTGCACACAACAAGAACATTGGAAGGGAACAAGCAAAAACTGCAGGAATTTTCGGGATGCCTTGTTACAACAAGGAGGTTATCAAAAGAAGCAAACAGTGGGTGGCAAAGCCAATCTTTTAGCAGATGGGTTTTTCATTTGTAAAAGATCTGACATTGAATGTGCTGACCATGCAAATGCATGGAATTGGTCAAGATTTTATTTCCAGGCCCCAGTCTATCCCACAGAACATTGCAGGAGAGTTTTGCCCTCCCAAACTTGAACTTGTGGAAATGTTGACTTCAAGATTCAAATAATGTGTGGCTCTCTTCACAATGTTTAACAAAGCCAGTTTCAAGCTTTTGCACAGTTTTTGAAAACTGTTTCCATTTTACAATAAATGGAATACTATGTCACTTGCGATGTAATTGTTAAATAATGTATTTTTAATTAATCACTGTTTGTGAAGTAATGTCACTAGATTGACCTTAACATTTCTACTTTCTTTAATTTTTGTATTTATTACCATCAATATAACTGATTTCTATTAAAACAATAAATGTAATTCTGATTATTTCATGTATGTGATTCAAATCAAATCAAATGTAGAAGAGACAAGTGAGCTTAAAACCAACAGTTACCAGGAGCTACTTTTGGCTCCCCATGCCAACTAATGTAATTCTATAAACTAGCTCCTGGTGACCGGTTACTGCTGGATACACAGCCGCTGCTTCTTATTCCTGCTTATCCAATCCTAATTTTGAGCCCTGTTTGCAATGAACTCACAATAGTTAGGGAATCTAAGAACAAAATTCGAGCAGCAGAAATATAGAAACTCAATGTCTCCAGAGCTCAGGTCTTCTCCAGGCTGGACTACTGCAACAGCCTCTCAGCAATCTGCCTAAATCGTCCCTTTGCCCCCTTTTAACAATCCAGAATAGGACTGAGAGATTTATCCTTGTCCTGAAGCCCGGGGCTGTATCTTTCAAGCCCAAATAAATCTCCACTGGCTCCCGGTGGCTGCGAGGATCAAGTTCAAGACCCACTGCATCATCCACAAGGCTTTCTGTGGCCAGGGACCCCACTATATCCGACTCTTTCCCCACATACCTCCCTCTTAGAGACCTTCGGTCATCTAGCTGCAACTCTCTGTAGATCACACGCTATTCCAAGCAGAGAGTGTGAGGTAGATCTCTTTCATCGCAGGGGTATCCCTCCGTAATGGCCTCCTTGCCTCGCTCAGGCTTCTGCCGGATCTCCTTAAGTTCCGGAAGATTCTCATGATCCAACTTTCTCTTCTTCATACCTCCCACCTGCTAATGCACCCATATGTTGCATGACTGGCTGCCTGGTCTCTTTTGAGGTCTACATGGCCCAGGCCCTCCTCACCCAGTATACCCAGCACCCTGTGTTCCTTCCCCCCGACAACCTACATTTGCCGTTCCTGGTCCTTTTCCCTGACAAGCCTGGTGGGGTGTTCATCCCTACTGAGCCTGGTCCACCCCCGTCCTCGCGGTTTGCACCTGGTCCTCACTCCCTGTCTCCCCTGGCACTTGCCCATCTGGCCTCCCCTTAGCACTTGCCTAGCCCCATTGTCCCTCTTCTTCCTCTCCTCCTACTCATCCCTCCCGCACTTGTATGCCTCCTCTTGCCCCGCACCTCCCTCCCACCCTAGCACTTTCCCTTCTGCCCGGACCTACAGATCCCTCTTCCCACTCCAACCCGCTGCACTTCTTGTTACTGCTCTTGCATGATCTGAATGACACAAGGCCTAGAAGGACCATTATTATCCCCCCATCCCCAGTTTTGTCTTGTGGGGCCTTGAAACACCATTTTTTGTATAGGCACTTTACAATTAACCAATAAATAAATACAATAAATGAAGTCTAACCTCCCTGGGAAAGTAAGGAATCATGTTAAGTGGCTGGGGATAACTATAGACCAAAGGTTTATGTGCCATAGTCTTAGCCAACATTGAAATAACGAGCAAAGGAATATGTCTTGCCAATGTGAACTATGAACATGCGCCTGTGGCCTTTACATTTGCATCTTACCGTGGAGGCCCACATGTGGAGAACAACCAGGAGCGCCTGCATCAATGCAGAAATCAATATGATTGATGGAATAGATATACAGAGAAGCCAGTAAGCCTTTCAAAACTGCACTCATTTTAGCCATGCTGGAATTTTAGTGATGTAAATCTTTTTTATTTTAATTGTTGCTCAATGCACGTGCTGTCCCGGTTGCAACAGTCCACCCAGCCTGGTGCAAAATCGCCCCTTGCTCCCCCTCCCTTCCTAGTCCGTCTGTGGCGTCTCTATATATTAACCCATTGATTTTGTATTCGAATTCTGTTTATTTCAGAAAAGGAGTGGCCCACTTTGGCCCAAAAAACAGCCCCACACTACTAATTTGATTTTGGGCGCATTGCTCTATTGAAGTATAGGGAAATCTGAGCCTGTCAGCACCTCACCTAGAGTCATCTTTGACAGAATATGTAAATGTTGTGGGACCAGGAGCATTTGTACTGTTCACATGGAAGTAAATATTTTCATATGTCGGATACTTGAAATATTTCGTTGTTTTTCATTGCACAGCTTGCCATTAATATTGTTCAATTTTGTGGCAAGTGTGCCCAAAACGAAACTCCCTCTGACAAGCTGTGAATGCTGGATGAAGGGTCGTATTGTTATGTGTCCTTGAATCCACCACACTAACAATTTGAATGCCAAAATGTGTTCAATATCCACAAAGAAGCCATAAGAATCACTATATTGAAAGCTTACGTAGGAATTTTGTGTTTCTATTACTGAGATCTGTCTTTTGAAGCGGTTGATCATCCGCCACGTAGGAAGAATGGTAACATAAGACACAATGTAAGCAAAGTTTTAAATAATATTCATGCAAGTGAGGATGTATGCTACATGATTATATGATATGATATGATATATATATATATATATAATTTATAACGCGCCTATACACAACTGTTTCTAGGTGAGACAAGACAAGCTAGGGAAGACAGAGGGATGGCAAGACAAACAACCTTATTAGGCCTTGTATCATTCAGATCGTGCAAGTGTGATGACGTAACATGCAGGGAGGAGGGAGGAGAGGGAAGTGCCAGGGAGAGGGAAGGCGGAAAGCTCTATTAGGGCAGCGTTGCTCTGAGTAAGTGCAGCCAGGGCAGAGAGTCTCTGGGTAAGTGCAAGGAGGCAGGGGACTGTGGATAACAAGTTTACAGCCCGTAAGTGTAGGCCCAGAGGCAGTGCAGGAAAGACTGATAAGACAGGTAGGTCAGCCGAGAGAGAGAGAAAGCAGAGGAGAAAAGGATGGGCTTCCAGAACTTCAGGTGGTCTGGCTAAAGTTTCAGAGTGGCAGGGAGGCCATTCCAGAAGGAGGCACCTGCAGAGGAGAGAGAGCTAGCCCCCAAACTCTGCTTCCAGAAGTGTCTGACCTTTAGAGAGCTAGAGGTAGCTGAGCAAAGGGCTCGAGAAGGAATGTATTTTGGAAGAGAAAGTTGGATGCAGTGTGGCCCCAGAAAGCCTTGTGGACGATGCAGATGGTCTTGAACTTGATCCTTGCAGCCACCAGGAGCCAGTGGAGAGATTTCAGGGTTGAAGAGATACGGTCCCTGGGCTTGAGGCCAAGGATAAGTATCACAGTCCTGTTCTGGATTAGTTGCAGAGGGCGGAGAGTAGAGGAAGGCAGATTGAGAAAGGGGCTGTTGCAGTAGTCAAGTCTAGAGAGAACGGTTCCATGTGTTAATATCCCCACAAAAATATTGCCATACAAGAATATCACCATATTTTTGCGGAGATATTAAACCATTGAACCTGCGGGGACACCCCTGCAACCTCCATAATGTTTTTAATGGACCGGGGGCCACCTCCGCACCCCCAGTCCCAATAATCTCATGAATTATCCCCACTAATAATATCATCTATGGCCTTACCCAACAACCATATATATGGCGATATTATTGGTGGGGAGAGAGAACCATGGCTCTCGAGACAATGAGCTTCTGGGGGAAAGTAATAAAAGGAAGAATACCTCTGAGGAGGCACAGCTGGTAGTGGGCCTTCTTGGCAAGGTCTGTGATGTGAGGAGAGAAGGAGAGAGTGGAGTCAAAGATGACACCAAGGTTTTTAGCTTCACAGGAAGGCAAAGGAAGAGGGCCCAAGGCGGGCCGCCAGAATGAGAGAGGGAAAGCGGGAGCAGGGGTCCCAATGAGAAGGATCTCAGTCCTTCTGGCATTAAGGCCGAGATCATTGGAGGTGCACCAATCCTGTATCGTGGATAGACAGTCAGGAATGAGTGAGAAAGCAGAGGAGGCTGACGGGAGCCTGAAAGAGAGTTTAGTGGTATCCACATAACACCGAAAGTTAGTGCAGAAGGTAGAGATCAGGTGGGCCGAAGGAGCCAAATAGACATTGAAGAGCCAGGGTAAGAGGATAGAGCCCTGGGGAACACCACATGTGAAGAGGGAGGTGATGGAGAGAAAGAATCAAGTTGGACTTGGGAGGGTCAGTCCAGGAGGAAGGAGCCCAACCACTCCAGGGCCTGATCCGTGACACCCAGGTTCTCACAGAGTTGTTTGATCGGGATGGCGTGATTGACCATGTCAAAGGCAGAGGAAAGGTCAAGGAGGATGAGGACAGAAGGAAGGCTAGAGTCGACATTAGTGAGCAGATCTTCACAGGTGTTCAGGAGTGCAGTTTCCGTGCTTCTGGCTGCTCTGAAGCTAGATTGATGGTCATGGAGATAACCAACAGATTCAGTGTGGAGGGTAAGCTGGCAGATGGCCAGCTTTTCCAAGTATTTGCCCAGGAAAGGAGTGATAGAGATTGGGCGATAGTTTGCCAGACGGGTAAGATTGGCAGAAGGTTTTTTAAGGAGGGGGTGCACAAGGGAATGCTTGAGGAGAGAGGGGAAGGATCCGGTGGCGAAAGAGTGATTTCAGAAAACAGCCAAGGCTGGAGCGCAGGTGTGAAAGTGGACTTTGATGGTTCTGGAAGAGCAGGGAAGCACCTGTTTGAACGACACTTAGATCGGACTTGTCTAGAAACATCACCTGGTGTTGTCGGAGAGAAAGAGGAGAAAGGAGGAGGAGAGAGAGAGGTGGCCAGAGGAGGTCTGATAGAGGTAGAGGGAGAGGAAGAGGAGAGCGAGGACAAGGTTCTGAGTTTTAGTGGTGAAGTGAGAAGCCAGAGCCGTACGCCGGGCCTGGGAGAGACAGGAGAGGTGGAGAATGCAGAAGGATTGACCAGCTCGTTGCAGATTTTAAAGAGTTTGGCCGTGTTGGTAGAGGCCGCAGAGATACGGGCTTGGATGTGGGCTCTCCTCTTTGACTGGACACAGTGTCTGTATTGCCTTTGGAGCAGTCGCAGGCCAGTTTGTCAGAGGCTGCGACCGAAGCCCTCCACGTCCTCTCAGCAATCCTTCACTTGCGTTTCAGGGTGGCAAAGTCAGAGTCATGCTAAGAGTTGCACTTGGAGGTGGGCTTCAAATGGATTCTCATGACAGGGGCAAGGACGTCCAGAGTGTTGGAGATGTAAAGATGAAGGATAGAGAGGGCTGTGTCAGAGTGCGAGTCAGCCGAATGCCTAGGAGGAACACAGAAATTAGTGGCAAAAGCATCCACTGACAAACGCTTCATGGGCCTAATGACTGAGAAGGTAGATGGCATTGCTGGGGTAGGCTTAGACCGAGGGACAGAGAGTTTCAGGTGAGAGGAGAGCAGAACGTGGTGGAAGAAGGATGTGGCAGAGGAGCCCAAGAGGTGCTTGGAGGAGTAGCAGGAGAAGGAAGGAAGTTGATAAGACGCGGGATATGTCTATCGAAAAGGAGGAGAATGGGTTGAGGGCCTTGGACCAAGATGGTGAAATTCAAATAGACATTAATAATGATCTTGGAGGAGTGGAAGGAGGCCAAGAGGGCCTCCCACTGACTGCCACCATTAATGCGAGAGGAAGAGATACGAGAGAGAGCCAAGACCATATGAGGGGTCCATAGGTCTGGTGAGGGAACTACAAAGAGGATGTCAGTGAGAGCCTGTCTAGAGGAAGCACTGATGTAGGTATCAGCGATAGGGAGGCCTGGGTTGGAGACCAGGATGTCTCTCTTGAACCTCTTCCTTCCAGACTTAGTGAGAGGGAAAGAGAAGCAGTTAGAGAAGATGGGAGAAATGGCGAGTAGCATAGGGGGTGCAATGTGGAAAGTAGGAGGAGGAAGTGAGAGGAAGAGTGGAGAGATGCACAGCCCAGCGCCACACAGCACAGCAAACGCAAAGGAGGGGATGGGGTCACACAGAAAGCAGACAGGTGACACATAGCAGTAGAAATGGTACCTTCCGCTAGGCGGGGACACAGATGGTGGAAGAGAGCCTAATGGGACAAAGATCACAGCACAACAGTAAACCCAGATGACTGTGGGCTTAGAGAGTGGGAGAGAGCTTAATGGGACACAGTTCACAGCACAACAGTAATCACAGCTGACAGACATTGTACGTGTTAATTGTAACTTCAATTGATACTAAACATAAATATGTACTGTGTATATACAATTATAAATTGGGTACTGAAATATATTTTTGCATTCTCGATTTTACATAGTTAAATCATACCGATGTGTGCCTGTCATGGGTACAGTTTATCGGTCGACACCTTCTTCAACTGCAATTGCACAATAATCAACAACGCATCTGTGATAACCATTATCTGGGACGATCACCAGACACAATCAGTCTTTTTGTGGTTAAAGTTATAAGGACCAACATGGCAGCCTATAGGTTCTTTCTGAAAAAGTGCTGATGTGAAAGTGTTGCATTTAAAATTTCAACCACTAATTTCTTCTCCGTAATGGAACACCATGTGCGTTGATCAGAAATGGGCGATGGAAGATAATACAGTTCTGTGAAGAATGCAAAGACTGAGATTAATCGATCGATGAACGGAATCAGTATTATAAGGTCACCGTTCACACTTAAATAAAAAATGAGAACCAAGCAATATTCGCTAGCCATAAGCTTGATTGGAAGAAGTTAGCCATGTTTTCGTGGACTTAATTATCTCTTTACAGCGTTATGACAAATTTTAAATTACTTGTTACGCTCGCATCTTGCTCCTGCTGTTTTCTTCAAATTATACTGTTTTTATAATTTGTGTGAAAAGAAACAAAGGTTTTGTGTCTGTTGTGGATGTGTGTGTTTATGTTCCTGGTTCTGCATTAGATAATGTTATCAGGTTGCTGAAGACAGGGTACGTTTGGCTACGCTGACCACTAACGTCATTAAAATAGGTGGAGCTCATTGTGAGTGTCTAGTGAAGTCAGCATTAGAGGTGGGTGATCTGAATTAGTGCCATGAGGGCACTTGAACTTAGGGTGATGGATCAACGGATGAGATTAGCACAAGATGGCGCTACCCGACACGTCGTTTTCGGAAGTGTTAAAGTGAGAAAAACTCAGGTAAGTTGCATTGGAATTATTTTTAAGAACGATCGATGTATGATCTAAAATAAATGCCTGATCGATTGGGCCCATAACATTTCTGATCTAATTACGCCTTTAATAGGACAGAGCGTGCCATAAAAGAGCAAGGTAGTGTCTCCTGGCTAGTGGTTTTGGACAGATCACTAGAAAGCAGCACAATGGGAAGAGTTCCCAAAATGAATCCAGATTCAAGACTTTACTACGAACTAATTCAAAATGTTGACATTCAGTGATGGTTAAGCAAGTCTGTGCTCCCTTTTTCCGCTTTGCTCAGTGGCTAATACTATGCGATGGGCACACGTCTTTTTGTGTGGCCATTTTGAAACTGTTTACTGAAATAGGCTGGCTACCTGACTGGACTAAGCCCTGCCTCTTATTAAAGCTGGAGTTTATTAAAACATTTCTGCTGCATGATTGGCAGCGGAATTGCGAACATCTGGTAAAATTTAAATCCTATTAATCATTTACCACCCTGGGGCATTCATACTTGGAAATGCAGCAGTACTTAATACTATGTCTCAATCCGGCTCTTAGAAGACACGCACTTTTACTGCGGCTGATTCGGTTACCCACCATAGTGGTCAAGGGTCCGGAGTTCAAAATTCCTATGGAGGACTGGACCTGCAGGATTTGTGGTATGGCCACTGTGATGGAAACAAATCAGCATGTCATGACTTTATGTACAATTCTGGGTGATCTTCATATGCTACACCTTGGTGGGTGTCTTGGTGATTTTTAAAAGCATGAAAACGGATGGTTTTTGGAGCTACTGCCGTAATGCGTAGTCTTTTGCACCAAGATCTGCACTTTATAACATCTGGAAACATGTGGGAACCCTGCTGCAGTTACATTGTTGATTTAAGGCTCAGAATCGTTGATGAACATTGGTGTTAGATATGAATTGCAGTTTGCCTTTTTATATGGATGTGAATGTAAAGGATGTAGGTCTATGCCCTAAATCAAATGTGACCATTGTCTTACGTTGTTATGTAGAATCTTACATTGGTTCTTCTTCTTTTCCTTTGTTTCTCTTGTGTTATTGATTTGTGACAAGTTCATTGAACTGAAACACAATAAACATGTTTTTTTAAAATCTGTTTTAATCTGTTCAAACGTGTTCCTTCGGGGATCCTCTTTGTATATGATTAACCATTGATACCAGTGGGCAAACGTCAAGTGTTCATATTTTGGGAGCCAGTCAATCAGAGATTTTTTGGGGCAAAACCAAGAATGATTTGGACCAGTTCTGTCTTTAATCTGTATCTGCAATCGATCATTAATTGCTGCTAGTGTCTAACCTGACTCATGTGAATGCATCAGACCCAGTGGGCCTGATTTACAAAGCATTTTTCAATGGGATTGTGATATTGTAATACGCCACCGTAAATCAGAGCCCGTGTGTTTTGTGATGGGCCAGAAGGGTTGCATATACTGTCCTCATTATTTGCTGATACTTTGTTTTTTCTCTCCTATGCCAAAGTCTTGGAAGGACGGGATGGTAATTCCCATTGTTTGTGATAGTTCAACAATCGAACTATGGTCACTATCGATTGAAATCCTTTTCAATGGAACAGGAAGCATCTTTGCTAAATTGATTAGTGAGGCCTTGTTAATATGGGCCGAAGACTGTAAGCGGTTTCCTATGTTTTAGATATTCTGGAAGAATGTGTGCTCTTGAGTGGAGACTCACCTTTCCCTATTGATCCTTGTAGGAAATACAGTCACAGTCAACGAGACGCTCCTTATTTCTTATTTATTGATTTTGCTGTGCGTCGATTATGTGGATCCTGACGGCTTTGGAGAAAATGGACAGTCTAAGATATTCCAAAACGTCTTATGGAGTAGAATTCTAGAACATGGATAAAAGCTCTGCATGGAGATGCATCAAAACCTACTAGAAAATGGAAACTGATAACAGCCTAATGGGAGGCTGTAGTTGGTCCCTCTCCTTTTCATTATTTGTGATGGCCTGAGTGATAAACTTGATAATCCACCCATTGTGGGAGGCTGGTATCTGACATTGGCTGCTATTTTGAGGAAGCCCCTTTCGGTCTCATTTTTGAGTGCCTTAGGGACTTCCATGCTGGTGTACATGGAGGCACTTTTGGGCTGTACTAGATTTGTTTCTCCGCTGGTGACACTCGGTGGAACCCCATGCATTGCAGAAGGCCCAGGAGATTCGGGGCACAGCACCTCTGAGCAAAATAACCAATGAACAGTGGCGGGCTGCCTGTGCTCTCAACATGAATGTATGTGACTGTCCTCCAGGGTCAGTTTTGTTCATTATAACTTCCTGGATTAAGATTTTGACTAACAAAACCCTGTCAAGACAAACATTTGCTTGTCTCAGGAGGATAGCTCAGGGGCAACACACTGACCTTGGAAGCAAGACAACATGGAGCACCACAGGTTCGATCCCTGGGTACGTGCTTAGAAACGTCTGGGTATTAAGCGCGTTATAAATATCATATCATAAATCATAATGCAGTTTTCATGCCAACTTGTGTGCTCTTCATTTGCTGGGATTGTTACAAGGAAAGGCCGGGAGCTGTGGTAGTGTTTGAGGGAACTTGCTTGATTGATGCTGTGTGCCGAACAAAGCTATTTTTAAGTTGTTCACACTCACAGATCGCTGCCAAACTTTTGTGGCACACAAATTCCTCCCCCTCATTTGGCAGGGGCCCCTTTCCTTTAGATGCCATGTCCTCTTTATCCCCCAACAATTTCAGCAAAGTTACTCCACTGCTAGGAAAGGCTGCTCCTGGTGTTTTTCTGTTGCCAGGAAGTCAATGTAGCAAAAATTAACGTGCTCCTTTTCCAGCTGTCACCCCAAGTGTTGTGTGTGCCCACTGCCTCATTTTCATGCTCTGCACAGACTTTGTGAACTGCACGCAGCCCACGGAAGCCTTCACCCTATGTTTCTGCACTCTCGTTGAAATATTAGAAGAAAAAATGAAAGACCAGCCTTTCCTCAACTTAAACTTGAGCTGAAGCTAGTGGTCGAAGTCGGCTGGAGCGGTTGGGAACGGTGCTACTCTACTTTCTTTTTATAGGTTTTACTGTTCCTATACTTTGCTTTTCAAAGCAAGTGTTCCGGAACGGTTTCGTTTTAAAATAAAAGTGTGGGAAGAAGTTGAAAAGTGCACTTGAGTGCACTGCACTGGACGCTCCCTTACACAGCAGGTGTGTTTGATTTGTGCGTGGGAGGGGGAGTGGCAAGGGGGTTTGTGGAAAGCGGGGGCAGGCCAGCAGGGAATATGGTTCCACTGCTTCTTTGTGCACACCAATCTGTGGGCTCTCCAGCGGTTATGAAGAGAATGTGAGCCAATCGGGATCATAGAGCTAACGCAAAATGAGAAGGTATGCTTCTACTAAAGGCAGTGGTAGAAGTGAGCGGGAGCGGTCAGGAGCGGTGCTCCTCTACTTTTTTAAATTACCTTTTACAGCTCCTATACTATAATTTGAAAAAGAAACCGTTCCGGATTGTTTTCGTTTTAAAATGAAAGTGTAGGAAGAAGTTGAAACTTGCACTTTCAGGTCACTGCACTGCACGTTCCCTTAAATAGCAGGTGCAAGTGAACGGTGTGTGTATTGTGTGTCTGAGCGGACGCAGTGATGGGGTTTGTGGAGAGTTGTTGCAGGCCAGCAAGGAACATAGTTCCACTACTTCTTTTCGTACACTTCGACCACTGACTAAAAGCCATAGTTTTCTTGAGTGGAAAATACTTCTGTTTCAAGAAACTTCACCCTCTGACTTTGCTGCTTCAACATGCCACAAACGCATCAATTAAAGCACACTTCGTATACAATGAAAAAACGGTTGTCTGCGATTTATTAGAGGGGAATAATGGGAAAACACTGATAAAACCAAGTTGGCAGATTTTTGGGAAACTACTGGAAAAATGCAACCACAGTTAAAACGAGCCCTGGCAATGCCAATAGTTTTGGCGTTTGCTGTTGTTCTTTGCATTATGCATTTTTAGGCACCAGTGTGCAGGGAGGAGAATGCAATGTTTTAAATGAGGATGCGATAAGGGGTGTGCAGGTGTGCAAGCGAATGAGAAGGGGAATAGAGCAAGGGAGGAAGCCACTGATAGAAGGTGCCATCGATGATGAGCAAGATGAAATATGAGCGAGAAAGGGTGAGAGTGAGAGGGGAAGAAGAAAGTGAAAGTGTGAGAGGGAGTAGGGAGAGGAGGTAACGTAGGTGAGTGGGGAAATAGAGGGTATATGCTGTGTGGGGCTAGAGAGCTAGATGGGGTAGTGATGCATGCGTGGGGGTAGCTATGCCACCCAAATGACCAAAACTAAAAAGTCATGAATGAATTGCATCGAAGTGAACTGTCACAAAGGTATTCACTTCTATGTAACTTACAACTAGCAAGATATTACTAAGCTCGCTGACATTTAATACTATGTCACTTCTGGATAACTTAGTAACATTACCTAAATTACATTTAGCTACTGGGACCTTGGGTGCTCCCTCAGGAGCAACATACCCCCATGGTTCTCCACTTAAGAGGACCTGCTACTTCCAACCAACACCCATCAAAGCAGGTTTCTTATTTGTCACTCCCGCTAGCCAAGTAAACATCCCCTTCTTACACAGTTATGCACAGCAAAGGAAAAAAATAAACAATTAAAAAAAGAAGTGCAATAAAAGAGCACTTTACTTAAGCCAGTACGTTCAGTGCATCACCCTGCTGGAGTAAGGCGCACGCCGCCATGCACGAGACTGCTGGATCTACTATACCATGCAAATCATAGCTTTGAGATTGAACGGCAAATTAGGGACAATTCATGAGTGAATTCTATGGCAACTGACTAACTAGCGATTTAGAGTGACGTAAGCCCGCCTGCCCTTTGCATTCACCACGCCATTAGCCAGAGTGGTGTGCAGCAGGGATTGGCCAGAAGTTAGCTACCTTTATGACTGGCAGGGAGTGTTAGGCTAATCCGAGGTATGCTGAAGTTTCATAGGCACAATTGGAATAAGGTACACATCAAGAGTGCTGACCCCCTGGTCTGTTCTCTGGTACTTCGCTCTGTAGACTTCACCCATATCAGAAACAGTAACTAAGGAATCTATCTACTGTATATATGTACCTGGACGCCACATGCACCTGTATAATATATCTGTATATATCTACACATTGTATATATTCATTATTCTGTATATTTTATCCTGTCATATGTAACTCTGTAACCTGCTCTGCGCCCAGATGCCGGCACGCACTATAAATTAATAAACAATTACAATTACAAGAGAGTAAGACTATGGGCCTCATTACACGGATGGCGGAGAACCATGGCGCTATTAGCGCCATGGTTCATGCCGGTAAAATACCGGCACCGCCTTGGCGGAAAGGGGAATTACTGCCCCATTCCAAGGTTGGCGGGGCGGTAATTCCCCCTTCCACCATTACCCTTCCCCATTCCCATTTTTGCCCCATAGGGCTCAATGGGAATGGGGAAGGCGCTAATTACGGTACCGCAAATTGCGGTACCGTAATTAGCTCCCTGGGTCCCTTTGCGGGTTGGTTTTTAACGCCTGCAAAAAGCAGGCGTTAAATCCCCCAACCCGCAAAGGGACCTCGTAGTAAGGCGGTAAGGATTTACCGGTACCGGTATTTTACCGGTACCGGTAAATCCTTACCGCCATCCGTGTAATGAGGCCCAAAATGTCTAGAGACACCAGAACTCACATGGAGCTCATGATACGAAAGGCTTAAATATAATGTTGGGGCAAGAGTGAAATGATTAAACAGGAGTACTCCAGAGAGCCACATAGCTGAAGGTAAAAACACACTACAAAGTTGCAATGTACCCGCCAAGTGCCCCAATGAGTTGGGTCTATTAGGTTCAGCATAGCCCTCATTTGAACGGAGAAAGTGGCATATACAGGCTTAAAGATACATATGACACAAATTCAAGACAGAGTGAACAAAATACACAGGTAAACACCATGGTGAAAAGGGATCAGCTGAGTACAAACCGAAAAAAGGCAAGGAACATATAAAAAAAATGCACAATATTTGGCAGAGAAAAAAAGCATGCTCCCTTCTGAAATAGGTTATTGGGCATGAGTGTTTCCGTCAGTGGGGGTGTAAAAGTCATACCGACCCCACAACCTGCACTTAGAGCATTTGATGTGAAAGCAGCAAGTGCTGGTGTACTAGAGTGTCAAAATGCACCCACAGAATGGAATCTTCCAGAAAACACACATTTTACAGCCTCCGACCACCTCCCAAACCAACGGAGACCGGCTTTGGAGTCATTGCCCCGTTTCCCCTCTGGTGCCCTCGAGCAAATGCTGGTGGAAATTAGCGCATACAAATTCACGAAAAAAAACATATTCAAATATGTAAAGGGGAACGCACGGTGCTTCAGCAAAAGTTGTGCACTGTTTAAATGTTTCGGCAGAAAAACAATTGTATTCAAAATATCGTTTATTCAGTTTCCCTTTAAGGCCAGGGGTGGGTGGGGGGCTTGTATAACCTTCCCTGATTTGCCAGCCGCATTTGCAGGGGAAACCGCCAGTTTGCGGGTGCCCCAGCGTGAGAGTGAGTTACCGTGATGGGTGGCAACTGCTGGGGACCTCAGCTTGGGGTGCCAGACGTCCACTTGGTGCTGGCGGTGGCATGGCCCATGCCCGGCATTGTGCGTGCATGTGTGTGTGGCAGAAAACTCTCACGAGTTCTGGTCTGGGCACCACTCCGCAATATCAATGCGATTTATATTTCTGAAATCTAAAAACGCACCAGGCTGGGCAGCCGAAACGGGCACTCCTTATATGATCTAGCACGATTTGTGGCTTTTTTTTTATTAATTAAAGGTCTGCTGAGAATATGTTTATGTTTTACAGTATATGGAGCAAAAAAAATAATGTCTCATGCCTCATTTCATTATTTAAAATTCATCCCACTATACATAGATATCCAATGTCATAAAAGACAGTGGCCCTCATTCCGAGCCATGGCGGTAAGTATCGGTACTTTCCGGCATGGCGTAAAGTACATCATGCTGGTTGAAGACCGAAAATTTCGGCCCATTCCGAGCCCTTGGACATGCGCTTTCCGCCATGCCGGAAAAGGCCTGCGCGGCCTGCCGCAAAACCCCCCGAAAAACCCCTACCGGCATGCAGCGACACGTAAAGTACAACACTGCCCTGTAAGCTTTAGTGTCAGTGCATAACGGTGACCGTAATTTACGGAGACCGTAAATTACGGTCACCGAAAAAAAAAGGAACCGGAAATTACGACATCGCACAGGAACGGGAAGGAGAGCGGCGGCCATCTTTAAAAACACAATCCATTGCCACCTGCAGCTGCCAGCAGCCCTGTGAGCAAACTAAAGTTGGGAACCGGACCAGGCACCGCAGGACATGCCGAAAGCACCAAAAAGGGTGGCGGATCGCATCCGCAAGCAGAGATTCTGCCCCGATGAACTCCAGGCCATGGTGGACTACCTGGCAGAGAATGCCGATGTAGTCTTCAGCAGCGACATGCGGAGGGAAGCGACCCTCCGCAAGAAGACCATCTGGGCGGAACTGGCACAGAGGGTGAGCGCTGTTGGCAACACCCCCCGCACCCTGAGAGACTGCCGCAAGCGGTGGGACGACCTGCGGGTGTGGGTGCGGGGCCTCCTCTCCAGCAACCGCAGCCAGGCCCTGTAGACGGGAGGTGGCCCAAGTACCGCAGTCCAACTTGAGCCGTGGGAGGAGACCTGTGCGGAGCTCATTGGCACTGAATCCATTGAGGGCATGAGGACCATGGAGTGCGGGGGAACGACTTCTGGAGAAGGAGGTGAGTGTTGACAGTGTACACTGGCAATGTCCATTGCATGATGTAAACTGACCCAGGGGCCATCGAAGGCACCCTCTCGTGTTGCACCCCATCCAACGCATCCCCCCATCCAACAAATGCTGAGGCAAGTGCCGCCTAATGCTGGCCCAAGTGCGAGTCCATAACGCACATCAACCATAGTGCATTAACTTGCACAGCCCATCATGCACACTGTCCAGCGTGGTAGGCATAGTACTAGCCAAAATGTACATGACCAGGGCACAACGAGTCACTCCCAAATATGTGTATATGCCATCACCATGCACATGTACCACTGACATAGCTACCCCCCAAACAGAACAAACCGTAAATGACCGAAATGTCCATGCTACCATGTATGCAAATAGGACATTGCACAAACACTAATGTTGTCCCTCTCTTCTACCCCCACAGGCACAGACCATGACAGCACAGAGCCCCAGGGAAGACGGCCAAGCACCTCCGCGGGTACTGGCAGGGTCAGGCCGAAGCCAGCTTTCGGAAAGGCCACTTGAAGCTGGCAGACCAGCAACCCACACAGCATCTGTGGCAACAACTGTGGAAACCCCTAGCTCGGCACAGTCGAGCGTCTCAGGGGAGGCTGCTGCCACCGCACCGGATGAGTGGGAGCCCAGCCCGCCACCCATCCAGGGGCCCATGTCGGAGGACAACCAAGACAGTATGCACAGGCCAGAGCCATGCCTCGTGGCCCTGGCGTCATGCAGTGACTCCGGGGATGCACCGTCACCCGTGCACAGACTGGAACTTGACCCGCAGGGGTATGACGCCGTTCCCCCCAGTCCACCCATACCACCCCCTGCAGAGCATGCTGGTGCAAGTGGATCCTCAGATGGTCTCCCTTCACTTGACCAGCACCGAGTGCACCAGTTGACTGATCTAATTGAGAAGTACATTGAGGACAATCGCCAAGCCAGGGCAGAACTGCATGGAGAACTTAACCAAATGCGGCAGTCCCTCACCGACTGCACCACCAGATTGTGCGACTCTATGACGGACAGCACGACCCGGCTATGCCATGTCCTCAATCGCATAGCAAATGCCCTTGAGGCAGGGCATCAAAATACCGAGCCACAGCAGGAGGACACAGCCGCGACCAGTGAGGCCACGCAATGCAGCCCGGAGAGACACACTCGGCGTTCCTTGCGTCAACGGGATTTGCCTCCCCCAGACAAGGGGAGCAAGAGACATTAGGCCTTCCTGCCACATGTGGGCCCCACATCCTACATGGGACGACTGCTCTGGAGTTGGGGGGAGGGGAGAGGGGGAAGATGTTGTGTTCTGGAGTTGGGGGGAGGGGGGTGATGGAGTGTTCTGGAGTTGGGGGGAGGGGGAAGGGGGGTGATGTTTTGTTCTGGAGTTGGGGGGTGGGGGGAGGGGGCATGGGCAGTTGCTGATGTAAGCACTATTTTTTTTTATTTATCACAATACACAATTGGTGTTGCAAACTTCAACCGTTGTGGACATTCATCATTGCACATTTGTTCATTGACTACTGCCAGTGCATGGTGTACAAGTATGCACAAGTCCGTTGCCCTGTGTGCCCATGTCATGACACCCTCTACTGACTTGTGTCCTGGAGACCTTGTCCACTGTAAGTACAGAGCATTACATGTCCCTCAAGTGCACAGCCTCAATGAACCCTTGTTGGCACTACACCCTCCGCCTTCACCGCATCGTCCTGTGGTTGTAGCAGTACCATGTCAGGGGTGATAGCCGCTCACGTAGGGATGCACTTTTTGTCCATCTGCACATATGGCATGGGCCCATTGGACACCAGATATCAGTGGAGGGGTCAGCCACCAGCCCTTGTTCGCCGGCACATATGTGCATCACGCAAGCCTGGTGACTGCTTCATCTACACGCTTGCACGGGTATGGCCATGGTCTGGTTGCTCCATGGGCCTGTTCAGGGGGTTCATGATAGGGGTCATGTGGCGTGCTGTCATGGGACAGCCAACAAAAGCTGCATGTGTCGCCAAATGAGGTGGGTGTGTGGACTGTCATGGTGGAGAACAGTACTTGGCTGTCATGGTAGGGTTTCAATGATGGCCATCTGGACATGTCCATGGATGTATTGGGCACGATCAGGGACACAAATATGTGTTCGATGCAATGTAATGCAGTGGGGTGTTGTGTCTACATGATGGTCCGTGAACGATGGTGTGGACATCTTGGGGTAAATGTTTCTTTGTTGCATGCTGCTGTCCTGATGTCGGATCATTGTGGTGCTGTGCACTGTGTACATTCTTATTTGGGTGTGATGGCTGTAGTCTGTGGATCATGGTCATCATCCTGCTCTGATCCATTCTATGGTGATTCCCAACACTCCTATGGGGGTGCCATGCCGGTGACGTGATATCGTACCCCTGCTGCCCTCCGTGAATTCCACTCCCAGGGATGGGTCTCCAATGTGGTGCCAGGCTGGGGGATGCCACATTGTGCATGTGCAGTGTGTCCTCCGATATGCGCTTACGGTTGTGGTGTCCGCCAATGAGTGGTGCTGGTGTAGTGTGCTTAGCCCTTGTCAGTTGGTGGAGATGTAGTGTGATGTGGGTGCCTTATTCTGGCAAAGTGGGAATCTGTTCATATTTGCCGTTGCACTGGTTCTGTGGCAGGTTTGTTGTTGGGGTGAACACCGTACAATGGCTTCATTGTTTCAACGCAGTTGGTTCATGCAGGCACCCACCCCGTGGCACCAGTGCACTTGCATGACACAGTCAGACGACTCAACAGCAAGCCAGACAGGTCATTCTGCAGGTTGGGCCATGTGGCGTGGTAGCGTGGTGATCAGCTGGCCCTTTGAGTCATGTGTAGTTGTTTGTTGTCGGGCCCACCCATGTGTGCGGTTCTTGGTAGCGTTGGATTCCATCTGCACGTAGGGGGAGTGGTATTGTTTGCAGTTGCTGTCCGCAACGTGCATGCCAGGCTGGTCCACATACGACCTGTGGGTGCTGTCAGGGGCACCATTGTCATTTGGCATGCCTCCATTTGCATTAGGTCCAGCTTTCCTGTTGTGTATCTCATGGGTGGTCCATGTTGGGGATTGGTGGACCCTTGTGTGCTTGGGGAGGTGTAACAGCACTTGTATATGTGGCCGCATAATGGACGGTTGTGACATGCCACTGTGAGCTGGTGGGTGCCTTTGGCATGGGTGTGGGGCACAGGCAACACCATCACGTGTGCCAGTCTAGGTGGTCAGGGGTGTCTATCTGGTAGGACTTCTCCTAGAGCGGCCGGACATGCTGCGTGTGCATGGGGGCTAATGGGGTGGTAACGGAGGCTGCACTGGTGCTGCATGCGGGCCTGTCTCCCCCCTCCTTCTACCCCTGTGTCTCCTCAGTGGGGGGGGGGGGTGGTGTTGTTGCAGGGGTTTGTGTGGTTGTGGCTTTGCTTGTTCGATTGGTGTCATCTTGGTGTGGGAGGGGGGTGGTGTGTGGGTGTGTTCCTTTTCTGCTGTGGCAGACTCCTGGCCTCCGTCTGTGTTGCTTGTGTGCACCTGTGGCTCTGGGTCCCACTGCTCAGGGTTCTTTACTCCTTCTCTGAGATGCCTGTATGTACTCCATGCCGGTAAGGTACTTTACGGCCTTGGGGAGGCCGTAATTTACGTGTGCTCCTTACTTGAGATCAGCTCCGGTTTACGCCATGCCGTTAATTTCGGCATGGTGGGGCGCGCGCGCGACCCAAGAACGTAAATTACGGCATTGTAGTTTACGGTGCCGTAATTTACGGTCTGAGGGGTCGGAATGGCATGGAGCGGAAAACCATGCGGTAAATCATTACCGGCATGGTTTGTACCTTACCTCCATGCTCGGAATGACCCCCATTGGGCCTCATTAGACGGTAGGTGGTAAACCATGGCGCTATTAGCGCATCCGGAAGTGCCTGCGAAGTGTGGCTGTTGGGCTGTGTTCGCTACTCCACCGTTCTGTTGGATTTGCTGCCTGCGGTGTTGGTGCCGTCGGCAAGAGGAAGCACTCGCTTCGAACTTTGCGCGTAACGCGCATATCAGTGGACTTCATTTGGACTTTTACAGAGGCCACGCCCCCCTGAATCCGCCTCTCTGCCCGCCCACAAGCCCACAGGCCACTTCCTTATTAGCACTCGGACCCGCGCATCCGGCGCGCGCATCCGGAAGTGCCTGCAAAGTGTGGCTGTTGGGCTGTGTTCGCTACTCCACCGTTCTGTTGGATTTGCTGCCTGCGGTGTTGGTGCCGTCGGCAAGAGGAAGCACTCGCTTCGAACTTTGCGCGTAACGCGCATATCAGTGGACTTCATTTGGACTTTTACAGAGGGTATTTACTGGAGTACTCTGTGTTTCATTTCTAAGTGTCCGCGGGTTTCCCGCGGGTTTCTGTGTGCCGTGCAACTCACTGACGCCACTTTCTTCTCTTCTCCCCTTTAGCCACGCCCCCCTGAATCCGCCTCTCTGCCCGCCCACAAGCCCACAGGCCACTTCCTTATTAGCACTCGGACCCGCGCATCCGGCGCGCGCATCCGGAAGTGCCTGCGAAGTGTGGCTGTTGGGCTGTGTTCGCTACTCCACCGTTCTGTTGGATTTGCTGCCTGCGGTGTTGGTGCCGTCGGCAAGAGGAAGCACTCGCTTCGAACTTTGCGCGTAATGCGCATATCAGTGGACTTCATTTGGACTTTTACAGAGGGTATTTACTAGAGTACTCTGTGTTTCATTTCTAAGTGTCCGCGGGTTTCCCGCGGGTTTCTGTGTGCCGTGCAACTCACTGACGCCACTTTCTTCTCTTCTCCCCTTTAGCCACGCCCCCCTGAATCCGCCTCTCTGCCCGCCCACAAGCCCACAGGCCACTTCCTTATTAGCACTCGGACCCGCGCATCCGGCGTGCGCATCCGGAAGTGCCTGCGAAGTGTGGCTGTTGGGCTGTTAGGCGGTAAGGTGGTTTGGTGGTAGGGTGACTCATTATGCCCTTGTAATATAGCGTGTCAAATCTTGTTTGAAGGGCGACATAGTGAGCTACATTAGTTTGTTTGCACTGCCCTTTGCCCCATAAATCTCTCATAGCACCTAGAATCGTTTTGATCATGGCAGAGGGGCTCCGTAGTGTAAAAAAAAAAAGAGTCCCTAACAAACCCTAAAAAAATAGAGGTGGACTCTAATGCAGTTAAACCGTCTTCTGCAAAGCCTTCAAATTGGCCTGACAAAGAGAAGAACAAAGAACTTAAACCTCCGCCTGACTCCAATCACAGCAGTATTTTGCTGTCTGAAAATCCTATAGTGGCTCTAAGATCAGAGAGCAATGTCGAGAACAAAGTTATTCTCGCACCTGCTTCTTTCGAATATAACAAAAATCAGGAATTGAAAAATATACTGGATCCCAAGAAACCTGCCTCTTTGTCAACTAAATTGACAGCAGAGGACTTTCATTGTGATGATTTACAGAAATCCAATGAAGATGCCCCTGCCGTCACTATCCCTGAAGACTCTGAAGAACAAATTTTGCCCAAAAAACGGTCGGTATATATCGATTGTGAGACTCCTACAACTAATTTGGTTGGAAAAAGTATAGATTCTAAAACTGTACCAGTATTTTTGTCGGTAAAAGAAGTCAATGAAATTTCCTCAAAGGATTGGGAAAATGTTGACTGTAATTCAAATCAGAGTTTAGACAGAGATGAAATAAAAAAAATAATGGGAATTGAGCAATTTGATCCCCGTACTGCCGATTTCTCCATATTAGCTCCGGCAATTGAGACAGAACTGGGTAAACGGATTTGTTTATCCAATGAACCCTCAACTCCAGTGAATAGAAGTAAGTACGGGATAGAGAATGTGTTTCTATTTAACAATCCCCTAGCATACACCTATTCTGTACCTTCACACTTTAGTGCACAGAAGGAAGCACGTATCCTTGGGGGAACCAACACTCAGAGAAATAACAACATAGGAGGACCCTCCTCGACGGTAAATAGTTCCCCTATACTGGAACAACCAATGATCCATACTTGCCAATATCCTTCTAGCCACGAAGGAAATAGAGCACCTAGTCTTGATTCCAACGAGTCCATTCATTGTAAAATTCATCCACAGCCCAATTGCCCTACCTCTGAACAAGAAAAATGGAATGCCGAACTGCAACACTCTCTCGAATCTTTTCCGGTCATGACCAGAATTCTTAATTTACTTGATAAAGGTCATGAGCAGACTCATGAGGCAATAAAAATTCTACAGATTCAAATGTCTGACCTCACGAGTTCTCTCAGTAAAATGGAGGGCATGTTATTTGCCTGCCATATGTTTTCCTCCATCATAAACAAAAAAGATTTGACGGCTCTTGTTCAAACTATAGGCACTCAAACTAAATTGTTCTCCGAGGTAGTGACAGAAGAACCACCTATTAAATCAGAAAACAGTAAGGTTGTGAATTCAGAGGTAGTGAATTTGAAAAACTCCAATGAATCCAACCTTGCTGTTCTGACTACTCTTGTAAGGGAAATGGCAATTAATTTTGCCACACTTTCCAAGTCAATTACCAAAGAATCCCTGACGACTCCTTGTGCAGAGGAAAGCGCTCCTCCAGATAGTCCATCAGTTCTAACTGATCTTATTGACTTAACTGGAGTAGACCTTATCCCTCAGGAAACAATAGAAATACTTGACATTGAAGAGGTGCCTCATAAAATTCCTTCCATTGCCCTTACTAAATAACAAAGAAGGGCTTTGGCCCGCGCCCAAAATAGAAATCTTTTAATCAAATTACAAAAGGGAAAACAGGAAAAAAAAACAAAGAACCAATTACGTGACAAAAATGATAATCATAACACACATTTTAAAGATATTTGTAACCTTTCAGAGGGAGATAACATCATCGACCTAAATCAGTTGAGCGAGTAATCTAAGGCCCTGCTGAATCTTTCGGAGTCAAACTCGAATACTTCAACCCTCAAAGTACCTTTCAACTCTCTATCAAAAAACAAAAAAACTAACGAAAAGGAGGACTTGATTACTGAACCATCCTGGCAAGAATCTAACAAGTCACTATTTAAGGCAAAAAAGGGAAAGGATAATGAGGAAGGGGGACCCATTGATCTCGGGGTGGTGCCTAACTCAATTGCAGGGGCTCCACACCGAGTTCAATCTACCCTCTCCAATTATTATCCAAAGTTGAAAATCAAAAAAACTGCGAAAGTGATTTTGGGTAAAGCTAATGGACAAAGAGAAAACAAAACAATCACTTGTCCTAACAATCCAATCGAATCTCAAAATAAAAATTTGGAGGGTGTGAGCTCAAGCGAGTCTGAAGACCAAACCTTAGATAATAATGTTGAATCTAGCAATCAACTAATTATTCATGAAACAATGAACTCAGAGCATCAAAGAACTAGTCCTAAGCTACCAAATTAGGTAAGGCAATAAGTGCCCTAAATCGACCAATTTTAAATCCACAATGGATAATCAGGAATCCCTGACTAACCATAATTATGATGATCCAAAATCTGCTATAATTATGGGCTGGGAAAGCGATGAAGCTCGCTTTGGTAAGGCTCGCTTGAAGCGCACCTTCATGATGACTGTTTTTCAGGATATCCCCGCCTTGCGAATTGTTAGATCTGATGACATAGACTGGGTGAAATTGGCTGCTATTAATAACAACAGAATGATTTGTAAATGTATGTCTCCTTTTATTATGAAGATGCTATGGGATCACTCCAATGACTTAGCATTTATTGGTTTAACCACAACATTTTTTTCATCATTTGAAGATGCACAGAGTTATCTAGAAACTACTGCTCAGATAGCTGAAAGCGTTACAGATAGTGTAACCCAGGGTACCTCTGCAAATATTGACGCCAATACAATGAAACAGTTTATGTCATTCATGTCTGTTTTAAAGGAGATGTCATTGAGGGATCCTATTAACTCCTCGCAACTAAACCAACAAAAGGCGATGAAAGATTCTTAGCCTACTCCGACTCCACATTATTTCGTGGAATTCTTGTGGTATAAATAACTTCAAAAAACGGTATCGCCTAAATCAGTTCAATCGACCTGACCTCATTTTTATTAAAGAGACCATGAATCAATCCTCCTTTTCGATAGATGGATATTCAGCATTTATTCAGATTGCAAGGCGAGGTACCGAGGGTCGTCCTTCAGGCGGCTTGGCTATACTTGTCAATTCTGCCTTCCAATGCTCCATGGAGAGGATTAGTAGTTCAGACTCCATTCTAGCTATTATCATTAAAGATGATTTGGATCCCTCTATGATTCTCCTGTTGGTTTGTATTTACTGGAATAAATTGTCCACTCCCATTGAGTTCATCATTGAGGAAATGAACGATGTATTAGAAAAGGGACTGATCTTATACCCCTCGGCACGAATTATCGTAGGTGGAGACTTCAACTGCTATTGCTATGAAATAGGTGTTCACAATAATGCAATTAGGGATAAGCACTCATTAACTTCCAAAAATTTTGGAACTATATGGAATTCCTTTTTTCTTGAATGGGATATTCAAACCCCTTATTTTGCTTTGGACGACTTCACATATACATGGACTAGAGCAAATTTGAATTCTTTTATCGATTATTTTTTCATTTCTTCGAGCTTATATTCGAATATAGATGCCCTCAAAATCATAAATCCATTTCTAGGAGACCATATGATTATCTCTATGCTGATGAATATCCCTTTGGCTCGTTTCAAAGATAATTCTTTTCTATCTCTGGTAGAATTTGATCGGCCCCGCCATACAGTGAGATGGAATCCTAAAGTGTGTGCAAGCTTTATTCAGAATCTAGAATGCGATCCTAATATTTTCTTATTTTTATTACCATCTAGCTTTTCACTTATTCACTTAGATCGTCTAAACTCTATTAGAATCCAATTCCATCTAGATGCTATGCTTCAATCAAGGGATAAGCATGAAAAAGCTATTCAGGTTCATGCGCACAAATTTAATAATCAAGTTGCACTCTTAAAAACGCAAAAAAATCACGAAATTCGTCAAATTAATAGAACTTTTCTTTCCTACCTGACTCGTGATAAACTGATCAAAGCAGTATGACAAAGATTTTGTAATAAACTTAAATGGTTAAAAAGACATCTTCTTTACGCAGATAATCAAAAATTATTCTACTAGTTACTCAAGCACGACTCCAGGAAAACCTGGAATACTCTTCGCTCTATTACTTTTGAAACTACAACTAGTTCTGATTCTGTGATCTCTGCCGAAAATTGGGTATCATATGTAAAACTCAAATATACTATGCCCGAGCGCTTTCATTCACTAAAGGGTAGCAAACCACGCTTGGATCTTGATTCTCCATCATTATGGTCCATAGAAGATATTATTGATGCCATCGGTAGATTGAAGCCCTCCAAAGCGCCTGGTCCCGATGGTATTCCATCTTGTGTGTATAAATCGAACCTTGCATTCTGGGCTCACATTCTTAAAATCAAATTTGATCTGATTTTACAAATAGGCCAAACCCCCCTGTCGTGGTCTTCTGCGCTAGTTATTCCGATTTACAAAAAGGGCTCTCCGGACTGTCCCTCTAATTATCGCCCTATTGCTCTAACAGATTCTTTTTCCAAAATATTTTCCATTCTGCTTATCCATCAACTACAAACTCATATGAGCGATAAAAATATGCTGTCTATTTATCAGGTAGGATTCAGAAAATTCATTGGTTGTCAGTTAAATGCTACAATTCTTTCCCATCTCCAAGCCCATTCTTCAGTCAGTCACTCAGGGCCAATTTATATGGCTAGTTTGGATCTGACCGCAGCATTTGACTGCGTTATTCGTGAAATCTTGTGGAAAAAAATGATCCATCTTGGCATTCCGATCAAACTGGTTGCCTTGATTGCCTTACTCCACAAAAACACAAACTATCGCATGAGACTCACTAAGGAAAGAGCCCTGACTGATCCCATTCTGACTGAGATCGGGGTGAAACAGGGCTGCAACATGGCAGCGATGCTGTTCAATTTGTACTTGTTAGGATTGGACGATAATTGGATTGCTGGGGAATGTTATTCAGTGAAGTTTGGTTCACTAATCTTAGATTGGTTAGGCTTTGCCGATGATTTGCTATTTTTTGATCGAACCCCCTTTGGTCTCCAACGAAAGTTGGATTTATTTTCGGAATTCGCATCTAATCATAATCTTACTCCCAATCCAACAAAAACTTTCATATTGATCTTCTCTAAAAGAAAATTAGACTGTCATCGTTACTCTTGGTATATGAACGATATTAAAATGGAATACTCTCCGATGCTTCGTTATTTGGGATATCCTCTGACTGATCAATACTCAATTTCTATGTGGAAAAACTATCTTAATCAAAAGGTTAGGGGGTTGACATCTCAGATGAAAATTATCCATCAGAAATACTGTATGTTCTCTTTAACACCCTTAATTCAATTTTATTTGCAGAAGGTGGAACCCATCATTCTATATTCCCTGGACATTTGTACATATGATCTAGATGCCTATTTAAACATCTTACAGGGGAAACTATGGAAAACGGTTCTGGGATTATCACTTTCGATTCCCAACGTTATGATCTGCCATGAATTAAATTTACTACAATTGTCAGTAAAACATACATGGCGAAAAATTACCAATCTAATTAAGATTTATAATCCACCGAAAAATACTCTTTATGTTAAACTGAATCAATTACTGAGTGAATCACACATTAAATCACTCAACACCTACTCGCTCAAATTAACCAAAATACTATTGCTCATTAATGAATCTCCATCATCCATGAGCATGTGGTTACCAAGCCAAAAACTTAAATTTCAAAGATTCTTTTGGTGTATAATGTTGGATGAAATGGGTAAATATACTTCCTTCAAAGAATACAATGAAGTTCGCGGCAGATGGGGAATCCGATTAAAATATCTCTTACAGTTCCCTTCAGCTCGCTCAAGGAAAACTTATATGCAATTTCGACTTAACCAATTTCACACACGTGAACGATCCAAACACTGGACTGGTTATCCAAATAGTAACATTGACACTAGTTGCCGTTTTTGTAAAAATAGCACAGTGGTAGAAACCCTTAAACATCTAGTGATTAGCTGTCCATTCTTTGAAGGCCATCGAATCCAACTTTTCGAGCACTTTTACTCGAACTGTGTAACCGCAAAGGAACTTCTATGGAAACGCTGTATGGAAGGTTTTAGTCAGAATCTTACACTCCGTCTGACTAACTTGCTGGCATTGATAGAATCTAAGTTGGCAGAAGATTTGTAGGCCAAACAAAAACGAGTAAACCCTACATCTAGATCTTGTAGCTGGGTGGGAATGAGTATTCAACATAATAAATATCAAACTGCTCTACTATGAATTCACGATATGTATATTATGTACCGTATCGCAACCTTGTATTCTGAATGTCATTTGGATGTCGTCCTCAGGTATTTTCTGACTGTGTTTATGTTTTATTTTCTTGATTAAATGTATTTACTTTGTATTAGTTTTAGTGACTAAATGGAAATTTGGTACTCTCATCTTCTGTTAACTCAAAATGATGTTTTAGTGTCTCTATTAGGGAAAGCATTTCTCTCTTTTAAATGTTATGGTATAATGTTATTTCATAATTATTGGTGCTTAGAATTTTTTTTTAATGTTCAAATCTATTTGAAAAGGTTTTTATTTTAATAAACCAAATACAATAAAAAAAATAAAAAAAACCTAAGAGATGGCTGCCAAATCTATCTTGCCTGTGTCAGTGGTGGAACTGAGACCTCACTGCTGAAACATGCCACTGGGCTGCCCACCAAGTAAAAATGGAAACTGCATGAAAGGCTGTGCTGTAACTGCTTTCCTGCTAAGAATTATTGCCAGAATCCAAAGACCCAACCCAGTAGGGCCGTGCGGTGCTTTGCAGACCAGAGAGCCATTGCAGATCCAGTCCAGTCGTGCTGTGCAGTGTAGACCAGAGCGCCTTGCTGTCCAGTCCTGCCGTGTGGTGTCCAGAGCGCCTTGCTGATCGCTGAACCAGACCAGTCCGGTGTGCCCAGCAGTCTGTCCCAGAAAGAAATCTCTGACCAGAACCAGAATCCCTGACGGTTCTATTCAAAACATTGGTAGTGAGTATCCATAGTATAGGATTGTCACTAGCCTATGTACTGTCCATAGTCATCCCTATCCAAATCAAATTTATCTTATATCCAGAACGGTATTGTTAGAACTCCTTTTTGTCTTGCCTGAACTCTCTCTCTTATCCTATAGTCCTTCTGTAATAATATTGTTAAAATCATCTTTGCGCTGATATATATTGTTCTGAAGAAGGCAAGCGTCTCGGCAGGCAAAAACCATTCAGAGACGTCCTGGTCTGGTGGCTGTGCTGTTGTGTAGTTTGTTTCTTCATAGTCCATCCCTAGTGTAAAAAACCGTGTTTGTATTTTAAAAGCGTATTCTTGTTTTACAATTTGCCTCTATCTGAAAAAAACGACCTCCACAAAAACGTTCATAACTTCTTCATATTTTATGCTAGAAACGAAATGTAAGTGTCTACTTGTAGCTAACATCCTAAGCTTTCTAAAGAACCCAACCGCATCTCAACTCCTTATAGTTTTTCCGCAATTGCGATTACCACGCGCAGAAAAGTTTCCGCGAATTTGTCGTTTTGGCAGAATATATAACATGTAAAATAGCTTTTCATTGCACCGACCTCAAAATTAAGTTTTCAACTTGCTTATTACTCTCAAATCATTGCTCGTGTGTGTCTGAAACCATACAAAGTGGCTCCCATTAGAATTTCCACAATTTCAGTGAATTAAGGCATATTTAGTGTTTTACCATTTCATTCAAAGCCAATTTTAAAACCATTTGACAGTTTGCTAATCAATTCTGTTTTTCTCTGGTGTTTGCTGGGGGGAAATTGGGATTGATACGTTGGCTTGAATTGTGCATTCCTGAAACCTGTACTCTCTCCTTCTATTTCTTCAAATTACATATTGTGGGGATTGAAGAGTGTGAGGGTGAAATAGTAATCACATTGCCCTTTTAGTGAACATACCCAAAGGTATTATTTCTATGCTGCATTGTTTTTGCCCATCATTACTGCTTGTGATTAAAGAGATTGTTTAGTGTAACATCACCCCATTGGTGATCATTGTATACCCATTAAAAATAGTGTGATATATTGTGAAAATACATAAATAAATATTTTAACTTTGCAAACCAGCCTGCTTCCTGCTTCAGTGTGACCGGGGGGATTCAAAGAGAGGGGCATGATATAAGTGGTACATCGTTCAGAAATAAAAGAACTTATAGACACAAATAAATAAATAAGGGTTTCAGTTGTGCATTACACGCTAGGCATTGACTAGGTGAAGTGCCGGATTGAAATCACTTACACTGCCTTTTCAAGGGATCTCACTGTTTCAGTGGTTCGTAGACAGAGGGCCTCATTACACGGTAGGCGGTAACCATGGCGCTAGTAGCGCGATCGTCTGCCAGTATTTTACTGTGTCCGCCTTGGTGGATGGTGGAATTACCGCCCTACTCCAAGGTGAGCAGGGGCGGTAATTCCCCATTCACCAAGGCACTTCCCCATTCCCATTTTTGCCCACATAGGGCATAATGGGAATGGGGAAGGCGCTAATTACGGTACCGCAAATTGCGGTACCGTAATTAGCACCAAGGTCCCGCAAAGGGAACTCGTAGTAAGGCGGTAAGGGTTTACCGGTACCGGTGCCCTTACCGGTACCGGTAAACCCTTACCGCCTACCGTGTAATGAGGCCCAGAGTTTACCCGGAAGAAAAGCAGTGCTTTAATTTACAAATCCACCATTTTAAGAACCAACAATGCGGTCAGAGTATGCTAAAAACAAACATTTTAGAAAACTAAAAAATATCTACTTACTAGACATGTTTTTCTTTTTAGTTTATTTCTTCATAGCATATATTCTTACAATTTGTAGTTTTTGGCACATTCAGAAATGTTTGTTATTTAACCAAAATGTTCATGTTCTCTAGCATTAACAAAACATCTGCAAGATGGCCAATGTGTTTTGCACGACGTGGATTTCTCCACTACTGCAGAGCTTCAGACAGAGGAAGTAAAAACAGATCACTACGCGGCTACAGTCACACAGACACGTGACATGTGTCTGTACTCCTGGTTGGGAGAAAAGACGTTTAGCATGCTACTATTGGAGTCCATCCCCGTAGTACAACAAGAATGAACACTTGGTGCATTGGGAATTGTATGCCACAGCACTTCCACGCCACCCACAAAGACTGCTTCTTGAAACCCCTTTCTTCTTGTAGCAATTGTTTTTGCGATATTTGTTGAAAACGGGAACCAACTTCTAAGGTGTAATCTTGGTCTTACGTATCCACTAGTATCATTGCTTGATATTCTGGTGACACAAGCCCGAAGCACAAACAGTGAATGCAGATTTAGATCATAGAATATGTGCTTGCCTACCATGTGTACAATTGGTTGTGTTATATTTATTATCCTGGGTCAGTCCTTGTCTCTTGACATAACATTCTGTTAAATGGTTATGCCAAAAGTCACAAGAAGGTTGACTTGCTGTCCCTTGACCATAGGATTAGTTGGTCGTGGTTTTGAAGACTCCTCTTTTCTAACAGCGTTGAGTAGGCAATGAGAGGTGGTGCAAACCCCGGACATAACCCGAAGAACACACAGATCCATTTCCAAATTCACCTTGAGCAAAACACAAATCATATTACTGAAATCAATGACGAACTTTTGACTCAGTCTCGGGCCTGGGCAACTATGTTTGCACTTTGTGAAGACAAAATTGGATGATGCATAGCGGCTAATGTATCATACTGGTATCTCCGGGTTTGGGCTAATGTGCAATACTCTGATAATGTATTGCGCTAAAATTGTTTGCATGCATAACATGTCACCTGATCCCTTTTTATCTTGCTTGTAATCTTACTTGATCAATTTCGTAATATACAGTGCTTCTTCATTTGATTACTAAACTGTTAAATTGTGTAAATAAACAGTTATAAAAGATGTTAAGGTGGATGGAATTGTTCATTAAAAAGTTATATGTGTTACTTGGGATTTAATTCCACTTACCGGAGAGACAAAAATGTCACTTATTGCTTGGAAGAAAATCCTTTGCAGAAAGAAAACGTACTGCATAACTGTATGCATCAGAAACGCAACTTTGCTTATTTTATGATGTTTTTTCCTCATGTTTGGGAAGATGAAGTAAACTAATCGGATCATTTTGCACCTGTTCTTTGACTGATCCACATATCTTCCTTGATCGTCATCCATCCCTTGAACAATCCTGTCCCTTAGTAATGAATGAATGGAGGTGAATGCACCGTCCTTCTAAGGTCCAGGTTGATCAAGGATGAAGGCATCAATGTGACGCTTGACTCTAACGTTAAGATATATGCTTTTGTCACTTAGCACATGTCGCAGGCCACATTTAATATCAGTGTCATCATCCTCTGTGACCTGGTCGCCGTTTGGCAGCACAGAATCCAGATAGCACCCACCTTTCGGTTTACTCTCCAGCTCACACCACATCATCCCATATTTATTGGACTTCAGACAATTACTGCAATCCGTCGGCACACCATGTTCATGTGAGCACACGACATCCTTTCCCCTCCTAAAATGAATCTCTGTATGATAAAGCTGAATGAGTTCACTAACACAGCACACAGCCCTGTAGGTGCCGAAAACAGGTGCCATTATCCAACTCAAGCGTAAGTGTTCGTTGACCCGGCTTTGAGGGTACACACAGATGTCTGCAGTGGACAGTGTCTTGATGGACTGCCATGGCACTCTTGAGGAACTTCCAGCCTCAGCTCAGAGGACTGCTTGCAGCCCTGCCACTGGACTAGGGCATTGCACAGTGAAAACATGAAGACTCCCAACATCTGGTATCGACCCAAAAGGTCGTATCCAGAGGACCGTACACATGGTTTTCCCGCATTTGCCATGTATATAAAATCACGAATTTGAAAATACTGAGGTAGGTGTGCAGGGGTTGCGGGGGAGTCCCTCCCCCTCCTACTTCAGTATTTTCGGGTGCGGGGGTGACGGGTGTCCCACTATTCATGAAAGGGAAGGTGGGGGACATTTAAAAAAAAAACCTGAAACTTTTCGTCCTACGTTATTTTAGAACATCTGCAGTACTTACGAGTGACCAGATGACTCCCTGTCACCGTCCTCATGTCCGCGCCCATGGTTGTTTCCACCCAGAGGGGACATCGAAACAAGGAATGAGGAACTGACAGAAGTAGGTGAGGGGTGGGAAGTGACGTCACTACTATGAACTTTGCTGTATGTGTTACAGCTACTCATAATATTCACCTATAAAATAGATAAATGCATTTCGTGGCATGACTTGCCGATGTAATGCAATGCAATGTAGAAAGTGCAAGGAACCAAGGGCAAAAGGCACTGGGCGCTGACCACCAAAGTAGAGGAATCGGGCAGAGGGTGCGTCTCCCTGTGCTTCGGTCCACTACTGGGCCAACGGGGTGAAGCCCCACCATGTGGGGCAGGACACGGGCCACTGGAACCTGCTGGTGCCCTGATGGGATGCGTTGGGGGCGATTTTGATGGAGCACGTCTGCTCCTTTTCTCTCTTTTCTATTTCCTAAGACACTTTTACAGTCGTGATCCATTTTGGCCACTTGCACTGGTGCCTTTAAAACTGGCACCATGCAAAGGAACATGATTTGTACGTGTGCTGAGTTTTGCCATAGGGGGCAGGCACACTGTTGCTTGACACCCATGGTAGCTAGTGATCGGGAAAACCTTTCTGCTCCCCATAGATCTTGCTCAGCAGAAACAGGAAAAATCCGGCCAAAGGATGCTGTTGTGATGTACTTATGAATGTGCCGCAAAACAGTGGCATGACTTAAAAGGGGAGTTGATATATGTAAAAAGCCTACCTGACAAAGTACCAGATTCTGGCAATGCCATTTATCAAAATGGTGATAATAATAGATCTATTTGCACTGCCAGAATTCGATCCCTTACCAGGTATGACATGATATTTATAACGCGCTTACTACCCAGAGGTTTCTAAGCGCGGACCGAACCTGTGTTGCTCCGTGTTGTCTTGCTTCCAAGGCGAGCACGTTGCCCCTGAGCTATCCTCCCGGTAGGCTAATATCATGTGCCTGGGGCGAGTCAGTAGCTCAGTGAGCTATTGTCCTCTCTGAAAAGAATCTGTGTACCTTCACTCATCACAGCAGGGTGATCACCAGACTCCTGTATTTCAGAATGCACAGCTGCCGATGTTGGGAGACATAATGGTCAATCTGGTGAAATAGTGCCAAAGTGCACCGTTAATCCCAAGGCACCACTCTGTGCACCCAGAAGGATGAAAATATGCAGTTACCAAACCCCTGGAGTGCAGACATTGAGCATCTAATGCCCCGTGCCACCCCAAGTGCTTGTACAAGGGCTTGTCCTCAGCCGTGCTGGGACACATACTGCATTACCCTGTGCAGGGATTCTGGAGTTCACAGTCCCAGGGCTGTAGAGCCCAGAGCGCTTCTGGAGGTCACAGTCGCAGGGCTATAGAGCCCAGCGCGCTACTGGAGTTCACAGTCCCAGGGCTATAGAGCACAGCACGCTTCTGGAGGTCACAGTCGCAGGGCTATAGAGCCCAGCGCGCTACTGGAGTTCACAGTCCCAGAGCTATAGAGCACAGCGCGCTTCTGGAGTTCACAGTCCCAGGGCTATAGAGCACTGCAAGCTTTTGGACTTCACAGTGCCAGGGCTATGGAGCCCAGAGCACTTCTGAAGTTCACAGTCCCAGGGCTATAGAGACCAGAGCGCTTCTGGAGGTCACAGTCGTAGGGCTATAGAGGCCAGCACGCTACTGGCGTTCACAGTCCCAGGGCTATAGAGCCCAGGTTATAGAGTCCAGCATGCTTCTGGAGTTCACAGTCCCAGGCCTAGAGCCCAGCATGCTTCTGGAGTTCACAGTCCCAGGGCTATAGAGCACAGCGTGCTTCTGGTGTTCACAGTTCACAGTCCCAGGACTATAGAGCCCATCACGCTTCTGGAGTTCACAGTCCCAGGGCTATAGAGCCCAGTGCGCTTCTGGAGTTCACAGTCCTAGGGCTATAGAGCCCAGCACGCTTCTGGAGCTCACAGTCCCAGGGCTATAGAGCCCAGCACACTTCTGGCATTCACAGTCCCAGGGCAATAGAGCCCAGCGCACTTCTGGAGATCACAGTTCAGAGCCCCACCCAGGGCTATAGATCCCAGCACGCTTCTGGAGTTCACAGTCCCAGGGCTATAGAGCCCAGTGTTCTTCTGGAGTTCAAAGTTCACAGTCCCAGGGCTATAGAACCCAGCACGCTTCTGGAGTTCACAGTCCCAGGGCTATAGAGCCAGTGCGCTTCTGGAGATCACAGTTCACAGTCCCAGGGCTATAGAGCCCAGCGCGCTTCTGGAGTTCACAGTCCCAGGGCTATAAAGCCCAGCATGCTTCTGGAGTTCACAGTCCCAGGGCTGTACAGCCCAGCATGCTTCTGGAGTTCACAGTCCCAGGGCTATAGAGCCCAGCGCGCTTCTGGAGTTCGCAGTCCCAGGGCTATAGAGCCCAGCACGCTTCTGGAGTTCACAGTCCCAGGGCTATAGAGCCCAGCGCTTCTGGAGTTCAGAGTTCACAGTCCCAGGCCTATAGAGCCCAGCGTGCTTCTGGAGTTCACGCTTCTGGAGTTCACTCCCAGGGCTATAGAGCCCAGCGCGCTTCTGGAGTTCACAGTCCCAGGGCTATAGAGTCCAGCGCTCTTCTGGAGTTCACAGTCCCAGGGCTATAGAGCCCAGCGCGCTTCTGGAGTTCACAGTCCCAGGGCTATAGAGCCCAGCGCGCTTCTGGAGTTCATAGTTCACAGTCCCAGGGCTATAGAGCCCAGCACGCTTCTGGAGTTCACAGTCCCAGGGCTATAGAGCCCAGCATGCTTCTGGAGTTCACAGTCCCAGGGCTATAGAGCCCAGCGCACTTCTGGAGTTCATAGTTCACAGTCCCAGGGCTATAGAGCCCAGCGCGCTTCTGGAGTTCATAGTTCACAGTCCCAGGGCTATAGAGCCCAGCATGTTTCCAGAGTTCACAGTCCCAGAGCGCTTCTTGAAACCACCTACCATTTCTGCGCTCTTTGCTTTTGATTTTGAGGGTATTGATTTGGCAGAGATATTCTCATAATCTAGCCATATGTCACCCTCCCAGTCAGGTGACGCTACCTTTTGACATACTCCTACCAGCAAGTACCCTCCTCCTCCCCCACTTGCTTATGATACAAACTTGAGACAGATATTCTGTCTCACTCTCTAGCTGCAGCCAGGCTGATGTTGATACCTTTCAGCGCACTCCTAGCAGCACGTGTTTCTTTCGGCCTTGAAATTCCCAGCCACTAGTCGTGGGTCACCCTCCTGGCCTAAGGCGTCCAGCTCTTCACAGACACTTAGCTTTCTACTTGTCTGTCCATGGCTCCTATGCAGTTCTGAGATGTGGCGATCAGCAGGCGTGTACTTCCCTTCTTCTGGTTCTGGTCTCAACCAGTGTCTGAGAAGTAACCCTCAGCAGGCTTTCCGTTCCTCTCCTCCTGGTTTCCCCGGGCCTCCTTCTGCCTCCAGGCCGGTAGTCCAGCCTACCACCCTTCCTGCAGATGGCGAGGGGACTTGATAGTGTTACTCATCATTCTTTGCTGGGCAGCAGACGAGGGTTTAAAGCCACTATCCGCCACTTAAGGATGATGCGGGAGTGCCTTGTCAGCTACGCAGTTCCCAGCGTACGCTTCACGTGTTTGCCACTGCGCGCACCACATTGTTGCCTCAATCAGTTGAGGGTTCTCTTTTCTCCATCAGGAAGCCGGACTGCAAACATGTATGGGGCTTGCATGCCTCTCAGCCCCGATGTTTGGGAGGGAGGTCTCCCGGGGCCATGTGATGAGCTGTTGGGGCCCTGCCAGTGTCTGAGAGGCAAGCCCTAATCTTACACTTTTCCCCCAGACAGTCGGGCAGATGGACAGCGCTTGCCCCTGGTACTGGGATGCATGATGCTTTGGGAGTGAGGAGAATCTCTGGGGCTAAGGTATAGAAGGGGCATATGGTGGGCTATGCCACCCCCTGTATGCTCTTGACACAGCTGGTGGACATCCCCAGAGCATCTCTTGTTCATCACAGGCTGCAAGCAGGACAAGTGGGGCGCAGCTACCAGTGAGGGTCTCACCAGATTAAGGTCTCCACTGTGGTTCAGCGGCTTGCCACTGTACATGCAGGAGTGAGCGCACAGCCAGCGACCACCATCTTGAATGAGGAGAGAGCATGGACGCATTTAAAGAAATCTCGTGTCAAGCAATCGGTTTTGTACGATCGGACCGAGAAAAAAGGTCTGACTGTACAAAACGACCGAAAAATGCTACCACCAAAGGTTCGAACTCCAAAAGTTCGGACCTTTGGTGGTAGCATTGCAGGTAAGTAAGAAAAAGAAAAAAAAGGCTGCGGGGGGTGGGTGGGTGTCCCCTGCAAAACCCCACTCACTATACTGTGTGGCATAGTGAGCGGGGTGTTGCGGGGGACACCCCTGTACCACACCCGAAAAAAAACTTTTTAAAAACAGGGGCTGCAGGGGTGTCCCCCGCAACACCCCGCTCACTATACTTTACAGTGTGCTCGCATGAGAAAGGTGCAAACCTTTGGTAGTTCACACCTTTCTCATGCGAACATTCCGGCCGCGGCAAAATCAGCCGCGGTCGGATCACTTAGAATCAAGCAATCATTGCCAGACGGCAGCCGGCACTGGTGAATACCAGGCTGTATTCCTTGTTTGAAAGTGCAGGAGGGCTTCACCCACTTCATAAACATTAGCAGCAGTTCAATTCATACTACACTGGAGCACAGTCCTTTCTCAGTTCCGGGCTTGACATCTCATTTTTCGTGTAATCAACTTCGTACAATTTTTGGCCACATCCCGCACTGCCTCCCGGCAACCCTTGCACTTGGGTCTGTATCTGTAACTCTACTGTGCCCCTACCTGCACTTTTGGACACCTGCTGTCTGCACTTACCCTTGCACCTGCCACCTGCTTGCCACACTTCTTGTTATTGTTTAATCCCATGCACAGCACTGCCCCCTCTCCTTTCCCCTGGCACTTTTCCATCCCCCTTCCCTGCACTTGCATGATCTCAATGTCACTTGGCCTAGTAAGATTGTTGTCTCTGTCCTCGCTCTGTTCCCCCTTCCTTGCCTCGTTACGCCTTGTTGCGCCATGAAACACTGTGTACAGCGGCGCGTTACGATTGCCATATCATATCATATCATCGAGAGCCTGGAGCCAGAAGGAACAATTTTTGGTCAGATTGCCCAGCTTTACCTATTCTAAATTTACAGGGCACCATTCATGCTCCAAGAGACACGTTGGACAACAATGAATGTGGCTTGCGGAAAGGCCCTGCTTGTAATAATGATTTGTGTTCGTGTATAGCCTTCATGCACGATTCCTCCTGCTTTTGGGCACAGTAATGATATAATAATAATAATTTAGCATTTATATAGCGCTACGAACCCTCAGGCATCTGAGCACTGCTTATTATTACCCACAGTGTATGGTGCTCATTTATCGACCTCGGAAAGATGAAAGACTGAGTTTGGCACTGCCGGGATTCGAACCTGCGTCAGCATGGATGCCAGAGCGAGCACTCCTACTTATCATTACCCCATTTAATGGTACTCCATGTATCAAGGGCAGTAACATGAAGGTCGGCCCTCCTGCAGGATTTGAACTGGCGAAGTGCAGGCTACCACAGGTGCCAGGTAAGCTCTTAACTTCTGAGCTATCCTTTCTGATGGGCTTTGCATGGAGTTTTATCAAGAATTTGGGGTCGAATATCACCCTGTTTGGCTACACTATTCCACGCAGAAATCACTAGATGCATTTTACGTGACATCATGAGGCAGGCCTCGATAACCGAAGCGTGGACAGGCCGGAGGGGATACGCCTCCTCCGAACCGCTCTCTCTCCTCAAGTGAGATTCTAATGAAAGGGCTGAACCCTCTAATGTGGAAACCACATGCACCGCACCGGATTCATCTCCTTCTCTTCCAGCACCTGTTATGAAATGAGGTCAAAAAGTGCTTTAACCACTAACAGTTGCAAAGGCAACTGTTAGTGGAATCTTCGCAGAATCTGCGTCGTAGAAAGCCACAAATGCCTAAAATTGAGGACACAAGTACACATGATTTTATTGTGGACCATAGGAACTTTTTCATCACCAACATTCGCAAGGTTGAAGGTCTGGAGTCCAGAGAAGCCTTGCGGGATAAGGTTTTAGCTTGGCTTAGACAGAGAACTGGGCCGGGCGTGGTCAGACAATCTGATTTGAAGATTCTCCGCAGGATGAATTTAAGAGCTTGGTGCTCACAACCAAACAGTGACTGTGTACTAGTGGGCTGCGGGGCCAGCTCTTTACCTGCTTTTATTAAATTGTGTAAATACTTTCCCAGAGGGTCATCTAACTGTAACGTAATTCTCTGATATATTTTACTTAAAGGAATGTTTTGCCATTATTATATATGCCGTCCCTTCCCAGGCTAGTTGTTTTGGGTTTCTGTACCTTACTTGCGCTGCCGCATCCGGTTCATCCCTCTGGCCGTTGACATACCCTTGCTGACTGCTTTTTGTGTTAATTGTAAAACTGTCTGTATTTATGGTGTTTATACTGCATGGGCCGTGGGTCTATTGGTGCGTGATTGTGCATTTTTTGTCTGTATGTTTTATGTTGACGCGCCCTGATGCCTGCAGGCTATTGGCGCGCTATAAGTATATAAATAAACAAATAAATAAATAAATAAAAGTGGGACGCCAATATCCTCGCTACAGTCATTGCAGCACAGATATAATGGAGCACTGATGCCAGGGGTCATGATCCTAGACCAGACAGGGTTCATCTTGGGTAGCAGCACGACATAAAGCGTGAATCACTTACGCCTTATCGCCGGTGCAGACAAGAGACGACAGAAAAATGGCTTTACTTTTTTAGATGCTCTGTTATCTTATCTGGGCTTCATGTTACAAGATTCTGAAAAGAATGGGCTTGAGAAAGGGTTTCATCACCATGTTTAAAACACTGTATTTTATTTATTTAAATGTTTTTGTTTAAAGCGTGGACCTAGCTTGAGAGCTGCAGAGCGGTGTACAGGGAGTGGGTAGCCAGCATTTGGACTGGATTCTTTTAACAGCACAGTACTGTGAGGTGTGTGCAACGGTATGTGGGTCCATTGGAATTAGTCCTGGGTACTGCTGTCTTTGTGGTGCGCGTGAAATACATTGGGTGTTTGGGGGGGATTTCCACAACACAGGGGTCTCAGACAAACGTATCCACCCTTTTCTGCAATTGAGGCAGAACAGGTAGCTACTCTGGTCTGACAAAACTATCAGCAATACAGCCCATGGATGGGACAGGCCAGCAGCTGATTAGCTTCACACGGGGATGATGTTACCGATGGTCGCTGCTCCAAGGGCGTATGACCCACCACTACTTCAGACAGCGCATGTTCACTACTGCAGGGTTTGTAAGGAATGGTGGCATGTCCGCGACATCATAGCCGCTGGTGAGATGCCTCACGAAAGTGGATCAGGCTCCGCCCTTGAGTTTGGTTCTAGGCATGTTGCCCTTGACAATGTTGTTCCCTAGCAGTATGGTTCTGCGTATGTTATCCCTTCTGCCAATGTTTCTTGCCTGCAAACTGATAACATGCCTCTATCTCTACCCACTTGAAATTTAAGACCACGACCATGCACATCCCCTACCACTACCTCTGCCACCACGCTTACCACCAGGCCCTTCTCTTCCAGACGAGCCTCACCTCCCACACCCCCTGATATTAGCCAAATCACCCCCACCAACTCCCCACAACATCCCAGTCCATTGCGCATCAACCACAGCCCCTCCACATGTCCCCTGGTTACCAACCCTATCCTGGATCAGCTCCTCCACCAACACAAAAATGACACCCACAAACCTGCACAGCACTCGACCCCACAAGCCAGACCTAAAATCCCCTTCAACAGACTACTCACATGCACACCAGCTCTCCCAATCCTCCACCTACCACACCTATGTCACCCCTCACCAACCCCCACACAATACCCTGCCTAGCAGCAGCACACCTACTCAGACTTCGCTCTTGATTGGTCGCGCACAAGACCAATCTCCTCCGACACAAAAACTCTCCAGAACAACCACCACCCACTTCCAACAGCCAAACTACTACCCATCCCCACCCCACACACACACCTCTCTCACCTTCTGCCATAAACACTGACGGTCCTCCCATCACTTACCCTACCCTACCACCACCCTCTTCCTCCCCCCTTACATGAGCACTTGTGAATGCACGCTCCATTAGTGCCCACGCCATGGAGATCCATGACACCATTCTTGCCAACAAACTGGACATACTGGCCATAACAGAAACCTGGCTCCGTGACGCAGCACCCCCATTCGAGCCTCCCCCATCCAAACACTCCCAGCATATGAACTCCTGCTTGCCAAAATTGAATCCTCTCCCCAATCCACCATCAACATCCTACTACTCTACTGCCAACCCTCACACAACAGCTCACCCGAAGCCGATATCCCCCTACTCATTGCTCCCTTCCTGAAACCCAAGACCAAATTCATACTCCTAGGTGATTTTAACCTAAGTTTCAGAGACCCCGCTGACCTGAAAACCTCTGCTCTCAACACAACCCTTCAGAAAATTAACTTCTCTCAAATGGTTCTCTTCCCTACCCACGAAAAATAAAGGATCCTGGACTGGATACTCTCCTCCGACAACGCCATTAAAGTCACCTCCATCGACCCCCTTCCCTGGTCAGACCACTCTCTCATCTACTTCACCCTAACCACCGCCCACAACCGCACAGGCAATGCAGAAAACAACCCCCTACCGATTACTGCCAAACAGACACGCAAACTCACCACTGGACAACTTACTCCCACGCTCCTGGACTCCCTCGAGGCAGTGCCGGCAAGCCCCAACCCTGAAGACATACTCACAGCCTACATCTCAGCACTACTCAACGCCCTAGACGAACATGCCCCCCTAAAAACCTCCACCTGGAAGAAGAGAAACCCTCTCAACTGGTTCATGGACGAACTAGCCACCCTCCACAAACAAAAACGCACCCTTGAACACCTATGGTGCAAGAATCCCACCCCCGAAAACAAAACAGCCTACCACTCTTCTGCAAACACCTACAAATCAGCAATCTATGCTACTAAAGCTAAAATCAACAATGTTAGAATCAAAGAAACAAGATCTAACACCAGAGAGCTATTCAAGATCCTTAAGGAGTTTGAAAATCCAACCCCTCCTATAGTGAGCTTTGCCAAAATAAATCCTGGTGCACCCTTATCCAGTCTGCCCTCGATTCCAAAATCCACAAATTCATAGAAAAAAACATTCTCAAAAAATCTCTCCTCCCGATTATGCCCCCCCACACCATCCCCACCCTGCCCACCTTCACAACGCCTCCATTCTATTTCCCTACCATCTCTCGAGTCGATGTCCTCACCACCATGCAACATTTTAAAGCCTCTAGCTACTTAGGAGACAAATGCCCCACACATATTGTCAAAATATGTGCCGAACCGCTTGCTCCCACCATTGCAAACTTTATCAATGTGTCCTGTACAACCAACTCAATTCCAAGCTCCATCAAAGAAGCTTGGGTCACACTCCTCCTGAAGAAACCCACCCTCAACCACACCCTACCCAGCAACTACCGCCCCATCACAACAGTACCCTACCTACTCAAAATACTCCACCGCACAGTCTACAGTCAACACCAAACTCACCTCAAAACCCATAGGCTTCTGGGCACACGTCAATCGGGCTTCAGACCAGGACACAGCACTGAATCCACCCTCCTCGATCTCAAGATCCAACTAGACCATATCAGGGATACTGGATATATTGCCATCCTCCTCCCACCAGATCTCTCTGCAGCCTTCGATCTTGTTGACAACTCGATCCTGTGCCATCATCTCACCACCACTTTACTTTACTTAACTTTATTTTATTCATATAGCGCACAATGGACCCATAGGCACGATGGCGAGTAACATACCAAACAATAATACAAACAACAAATAACAAAAAACAGAAAGCATAATAAAAAAAATACAACCTAAAACCAATAAGCCCCCTGGGTAGACATGCGGGCAAACCCATAATACAACCATAGGCAGAATAAGTCTAACATGTAACTTGGCAGTTGTCCACTAGAAAGTCACTTAAAGAATTAATTTGCAGTTAGTGTCCCCTCTCAGGAAGTAGTTACACAGGCTAAAATAGCGTGGGAGCGAGCTTAACCCACACACTACTATGACACAGTCACTGTTTGGCATGGAATACCTGTCTCTCAACTCAATACGCCGAACGACCTTAAGATCCGACAGTCTAACAGAGCCTGATCCTGTACGTTGATGCAGCCAAGCTCGGAATTTATTTCTTAAATTTTCTCTGGTCTCTTTTACGTTGAATAAGTTGACTTTCGGAATATTTCAGATAACAAAATTGTGTTGGTCCACGATAAACGCTTATGTACTAGGGTCCTTGATACAAGGCATTAGTGATTTAATTGATCGCACATTATTATTATTTTTTTTTATTTATTGTGATATAGTTTAATTTATAAACTTTACACAAAATATAAAATAAATGTTATATATTTGTAACAAAAGAGAAATTCTTAAAAAAAAGATTTAAAATGGAGATAGGAATAAAGATATAAAAAACAATAATCAGAAACCTTATATAATAAATATATATCTCCTAAATCTCTATATAACAATTACAAAAATACAGATTATTCGGTTAAAACTATTACTTAAAATGTTATGTCCAATTTGTCTTCAATCCTCAACCATATGCCATATAAAGCAGTCAACAGGCGCAAACTGTTTGTATTAACACAGTGGTTCCAAAACAGGTCGTTCTTGATATACTCTTTGTTATGGACAAAACTTTCCAACAAAGGAATAAAAGTACTGGCCATCTCAGAGCATTCCGTCAAAAGGTGCTTTGCAGACTCTAGATGATCTTGGATTTTACATAGTCGGCATATTCGGAACATAGCAGCCATCTTAATTTGTCTTCCTGTAAGCATTCTTGTGGGAAGTTGTTCCAATTTAAGTAGCAGGATGAATCGTCTTAATCTAGGTGATGGGCAAATGTTCAAATACCTCTGAGGTTTCTTAAAATCATATAACCTATATTGCACAAACCTATAGCTGTGCAGACTCCTCAGATGGTCAAAGTTCTCGGTCCGATCCCATAGTTCTATCCGTTTACAGAGAGCCTGTTGAGCTTTATCTGAATACTCTCCCCCTCTCTCTTGCCACCCAATATCAGAATACAATTTTGTCATCTGCTCAATAGTTGGAATACTCGTGTTCTCCCTGTTCATTTCTTGATACACAGCAGATAGTAAGCCATTCCTGGTACCGCAAGTCATTTTTAGATATAATGAAGTGCGCTTCTTTAATACTAACGCTTTAAGAGATATCAGTCCCAATTCAAGTCTTATTATAGCCATTGGAAAGCAGGGCGGTAGACCAAGGATACTGCGCCAGAATTTTCCCTCGATTACCTGTAACCAGCCCAGGTCGATGTCTAATAATGCTTCTAATCCATAAATTATGGCCGGGGAAAAAGCCTGTATGTACAGCTGCCGAATGCCCCACATTGTGTAACCACACTGTTTCACCATGAACCTGTGGAACAAGGCAGTCATTTGCGTTGCTCTAATTATACGCAGTTGTTTGCAGGCCACATAATCGCCAGTAACTTCAAGATCTATGCCTAGATATCGATATTGGGGAACATAACTAATACTCAACAGGCCTACCTGAAGTGATACCCGTGATGTTCTCTTTCTAGTATATCTCATGACCTTAGTTTTCCCCAAATTAATACTAAGGCCATTTACCTCTGCATACTCCCAAAGCGCCGCAGCAGATCTACGTATTCCGCTGATAGTGTAATCAAAGATCACCAAATCATCAGCATATGCCAAAACAGGGCAGCAGGCACTGCCAATTTTAGGCGGGCAGTTGTTTGCGGCAGCTATTGCTACGGGAATATCATACACATATAGATTATATATTAGGGGAGCTGTGACGCAGCCTTGCTTTATTCCCCTATTTTGTAGGATATTCACCGTAGTGTGGCCAACTTGATCTAATTTCAGTTTGACTGAATTGTTGTGATGTAACAGTCTTAGGTAATATATAAGACCTTTCGGGCAGCCCATAAATTCTAATTTCCACCATAATCTACTTCTAGGGATCGAATCAAAGGCCGCCGAGAAGTCTATGTATAAGGCGTACAGAGGGGGTGCCCCTGGTCCTAATGCTCTAGTTCGTAGGATATCCATGATCATAATGTTATGGGAGGTAGAATACCCCTGTCTGAAGCCACTCTGGAATTTAGACAAAACACCAGAGCCCTCAGCCCATGCTTGTAATTCTTTCAATAATAATGTGGAGAATATTTTCCCAGTCGCATCAAGCATTGATAGCAATCTATAATTACTCGGATCAAATCTATTCCCTTTTTTAAACACAGGGATTAATATTGCCAATTGCCAGGAGCGAGGTATATTTCCGGTTTTTATAATTTTCTCAAATAGTATCCCCAATAGGCTGGCCCAGAACTCAGGGTACGATTTGATAACAATATTGGATAGTCCATTTGGTCCCGGAGCACGTGATGATTTTATCTCTTTTATTGTATTTAAAATAGCTTCATATGAAATATCAAATGGAGCTACTACCGGGGGACTATCCAAGGCTGTTACTGTAGAATCCGTAGCATTCCGATGGTCCAAAAAATGTTCCCAAACTCTTGCTTCAATGGGATTGGTCAATATCCCTTTTTGCGAACCACGGGCCTCACCCAACAGGGACCAGATGTTACGCGTGTTCCCTTCACAGATAATCTTCACCATTTTTTGCCATCCTAAAAAGGTCTCTGCTCTTTTCTTAGCTTTAATGGCTGCTCTGTATTTATTTTTAATCCCTCTAACTATTGAGAAATATCTTTCTCCGAGAGCCATATGTTTTTTGGCTCTACGGAGCTCAGCTCTAAGCGATCTTTTCATGTCTCTGATGATTTTATCATAGGGCAATTTTTTCCCCTCAGTACTTATCATAGCTCCCACTAGTGAAGCTGCGTGCCTTTCTGCAAAGGCCTGCACCCAGTTCTCTATATCGTCCATTGATATCTCATTAAAGTTGGGTAGCTCACATTCCACTTGACGTCTTGCTTGGGCGCAGGATTGCTTTCAGAATCTTGAAATTCACTATTTTTATCTTGGTTCTGGTCTGGTACCAATGTAACGGTGGATATGTTCTCACGTATCGCCTTTTTTCGACAGTGCTGGGGTGATTGGCCTGTTCCTTGATGTTCGTTGGTATCCCGACTGATGCTTGCAGGGAGCCATTACAGAGGTTGGGAGGTTTGATCATGACTCGCTACTAGTATATTGGTTTGGCATCCATGCCCCGATGTTTTTAGCTGTTTCAACTCAGCTGTGGGGAATTTTATGGCAGTTTACATTGCCATGCTGACTTTGTGCGGGCATATGACCGCTACAAACTCATTTAGGGTGGCCATAAAAGCACAGAGGTTCTGTAGGTAATGACACTGCTGGAGGTTTGTGAAGATGCTTTCTTTTAAGTGTAGAAACTGTGTGGTGGTAGTGTCATCTGCTTGGACAGATGCAATCTCAGGGCTCTTTGCTAAGGTTAGAGGTGAGGGTGTTATGGGGCCAGAGTCACTCCTGGCATATTTCTTTATACCTCTTAATAAGGTAGTAACAGCTGGTGAAAAAGCAGACCCATCAGGGTCTGTCCGGCTCTTGCCGACTGGACGCTCTGGGGTAGATGGTGTTACATTTTCAATAGTGGGGAGTGGGTCAACCAGGTCCAGGATTACATTCCTGCTGGTATAGTTATGTACTCTAGGATCCATGCCCGTGAAGGGGGTAACTCCATGCACCCTCTGTCTCCTTTGTGTACTTAAGGCTAAGACCTCGGAAACGCGGTCCCTAATTCACAGAGGTGAGACGGCTGGCGAGCAACGTCCAGAACAAGAGAAAGTCTCCCTCGCCTCTAGTGTGGAATTATTTATATCCTGATAACCAGATATGCAACTTGGAGAGCCATGCTTATTTGTGTCCTCCATAGCAATGCAAAGTGAGTCAATGGAGTGTCAAATTAAAGCCACACATCACGGCTGTCTCCAGTTTAATTAGTGCACACAGCTTAACTGCGTGTAGGCGTTCAGAGAAGGGAAAGATCCTTGCGAGTTCTCAACCCGTTAGATTAAGCCATGCAGTATAACACGCGGGCCGGTTCCTCAGAGACAAAACCCCAATAGTCGTCTCGAGGTCGCCGGGCAGTGTGAACACCCCGTACCTGAGTGAGGATGGGTGAAAGGGGGTCACGATGTCCAACAGTCAGAGTGGCTATCAGTCTCCACTCTCTGTGGCTGCGACACCCCTCGGGCTGGAGAGAGAAATTTGAGAAAAGGACCCGATATGGTCCTGGACACGTCTTGGAACATCAAGCCGCACTGCAGCCTATTGCTGCAGCCGCCTCCAACGAGCCTCAACACTTTCAACCTCTCTCCCGAAGCTGCCAGCTGGATCGAGTCCTTACTCTCGGGACGCTCTTCCAGAGTCTTTGCGGGCCTGGAAGCAGTAGATCCCATCCCCGTCCTCCACGGTGTTGCTCAAGGATCATGCCTATCCCACACTCTATACAATATGTATACCAAACCCCTATTCGAACACCTTGACAGCCTTAACATACCCTATACCAACTTTGCCAACGACACCCAAGCCCTTCTCAAAATCACTGGCAAACACAAATGAAACACCAACCATGTCTACAGCATCATACAGGCCTGGATGGCAACCCACCATTTTTGCCTCAACGATGATAAAACAGAGCTCCTCAGTGTTAGTTCGTCTCACCGCCTTAAACACCTAGATCCCGCCTACACATCCTTCTGCATCAATGGGAACATCACGCCAGTTTCCCCCATGTCAAAACTCTTGCGAGTCTACCTGGACGCAGAACCAAACATGCAAAAACATATCAAAGCCATGGGCCCCTCAACCGCATACTCCACCAAACTCATAAACCGCTCCAGAAAATTCCTCACTACCAGCAACTGCCACACCTTAGCCAGGGCCATCATCGGCAGCCAACGGGGCTATTGCAACACATCCTAGCAGGTACATCGGCCAATAACTTAAACTCCAACTGGCCCAAAACAACGCACTCAGAGCAGCTCTGACCACATCTCACCAATCAGACTTGAGGTGCACTGGCTCCCTGTCAAAGCGCACATTGAATTCAAACTCCTCGCTATCACCCACCACTGCCTCCGCAACACTGCCCCAATACCTCACCAACCGCATCACCAAAAAACCCACCACTAGCAAACTACGTGCTTCCTCCACCTCTGCCCTCTGCATCCCCAGATTCTCAAAAAAGAGAGCCGGAGGCTCCAGTTTCACCACCATTGCCCCGCCCTGTGGAACACCCTGCTCCTCCAGACCCAAGAAGAACTCTCTTACCCACTCTTCAGCAAAAATGTGAAAACCTCTCTCTTCAACAAATACCTGTAAGTGACTTTTTGTTATGTCTAACTGCGCCTCAATTGCTTATGAACTGTACCTTCTTCTAGCCCCGTGATACCTCTGGGTCTGGGCGCCATCTACAAATCCAATACATTAATCAAACAAATAAATAAGTAAATAAACAGGTATTGGGTGGGAATGGCCATGGGCAGTCAATAGGTGGGCAAATAACCAAACAACACCTTCAAGGTTTGTGTCCTTCCTTAAATGGCATTTCTCCCTATCTGTACTCTGATGCAATAGTTTCAGCTCAGAGTAGGCACTGCCCCCTAATAGCCCAAACTAACGTTGAGGTTCCAGTTTTTATTACTTTCTTACAAATTGATAGAGTCACAAATATAAACCTTTTTAACCAAAAAAAGTATCAGCGGGTTTCCTTTTATTAAACATTAACCAAATTACAATAGCGTGTTAACAACTCCAATTAAGTCATTAACTCTTAGAAGACTGCTTCGAAAAAACACTGGCAGGGACTTCGAGCGCAACATTTGATGGTAAGGCTTGACTAAGGAGTTCCCATGATGCAGTGTTTTGTGCGGGGAGGGATAGGAATTGGGTGGCAATGGCCATTCTGGCCAAATGTACATGCCTGAGAGTAGCACTCTCTGATTAGTTCTACTCATAGGAATTAGCTAGCACAAGAAGAGCAAGAACCCTCCTAAGAGTGCCTGTATGTCGTTTGCAGCTCAACCCATAGATTCTCTGCAGTGACTTCAACGCCCAATGAGATTTTAGAATGGCACTTTGCACCACTGTCCATGCAGGGACAAAGGTATGGATTTGTTTGTTTGGCCAAACGCAAGCTGGCCGTAGTCTGGATGATCAGGTGTTGTGAATGGGAAAAGGACACGGGCCCTTTAAGGGAAGCTGAAAGGGAAAGAGGGGCGGGAGGAGGAGGAGAAGCGGGAAAGTTGGGGGCGTCAGTTAGAGTTAAATAAAGGTTGTGAGAAGACGTACCCTGGGTCTGTGTCTCATTTACCGCCCACCCTAGCCCGCAACAACTGGCGACGAACACGGAGGAACCCGCCTTGAGAACGAGACGAACCGTGATACGCTGCCGAGTCATGGAGGGGCTCTACGCTGCAGGAGGCAAACGGTTACGCCGGTGAAGAGGCCCCCGGCCACCGCCAGAAGAGAACTGTTTGCGAGGGGACGTACGCAGCAGCCGGAGTCGAGGAGGGACCCGGCGCTTCGAGAGCCCAGCAGAGGTGTGGCGCAAAACGGGAAATACAACCAGCAGTCGCAGAGGGAGTCGGCGCCAGCGCGAAGAGACCGGTGGCACAGGAGGACAACCGCAGCATACATCCGGAGTCGAAGAGGGACCCGGCACAGCGGCACACGGCGTGAGTCAGCGAGGGACCCGGAGCCGTGACACGAAGGAGGCCTGCAGCGTGGGAGGGGCCAAGGAGCAGCGACCCAGCAACACGGCCAGAGAACAGCAGAACCACACAGAACAAGACACCAGACGCGCATGAACACGCAAAAGCATTCAGGTACGGAGTGCAGAGGGCCTGGCTCAGTGAAGGGGCGGCATAACAGTGAATCTGTAACCAACGTCAGAAGGACACAAGCAAGCATCAGTCATAGTCATAAACCACTAGAAAGTGAGGAAAGCCACCAAGCAAGCAACAGTCATTGTCATAAGCCACTAGAAAGTGAGGAAAGCCACCAAGCAAGCATCAGTCATTGTCATAAGCCACTAGAAAGCGAGGAAAGACACCAAGCAAGCATCAGTCATTGTCATAAGTCACTAGAAAGCGAGGAAAGCCACCAAACAAACATCAGTCATTGTCATAAGCCACTATAAAGCGAGGAAAGACACCAAGCAAGCATCAGTCATTGTCATAAGCCACTAGAAAGCGAGGAAAGACACCAAGCAAGCATCCGTCATTGTCATAAACCACTATAAAACGAGGACACACAACATACCCCAGTCGTTATCACAAGCCACTTGAACACGAGGGCATGAAGGCACGTGCCAGTCTGCGCGACAATCAAAACCAAATTCAGTCAACATGTCGCAGCCAGAAGACGCAGTAGTGGACACCACAGCGCCCGCAACACCAGGGGTAACACCTACCAACCCCGTGTTGTTGCTTCGTCGCCCAAACCCATTCGCACTAGATCCACAGGAAAATCAAGGCCAGAGATGGAAAGAATGGATGGACGAGTTTGAAGAATTCATGTGGGCAGTAGGAAACCAAGATGCGCCCAACAATCTGCACATCTTCACAAACTTGGTCGGGAAAGACATTAAGAGCGTCATCAAGACCATCCCGCAAGCGGAAAGGACGACATACCCGAAACTCATTGAAGCCATCAACAGTTGTCTGGTAGTAGTCCCGAACAGAAACTACGAATGCTACATCTTCAATCAGTGCACCCAGATGCCCCAAGAAACAGTCGGACAGTTCATACTATGCCTCCAGAGGAAAATCACATATTGTGACTTCACCAACTTTAATGATGACTTGCTGAAAAAACCATTACCCCTGAAGGAAATAGCTAAACTGGCCAGAGTGTACGAAAGAGTAGATGTTCAAGCGGCCCACATTGAGAACCTGAAAAAGATAGGCTCCATTGCAGCCATCATCACCAATCAAACAAGCCGCCAGTACACCAACACGTACAGACAAGACCAATGGAACAATGCAAGACGCCCTCCACCAGAAAGACAATGCTACCGGTGCGGATTTGAATTCCCACACAAGGGCCAATGCCCCGCCGTAGGACAAATGTGCATGAAGTGTGGCCAAGGAAATCACTTTCAGAGCATGTGCCGGGAGAAGACACCCACACTACCAGCGTACCGGCCACCCAACTAACAGGCGACCCCGAGAAGATTCGAGGTGCTGATACAGTTCAACCCAAGATCATACCCCGAACAAGAGTACAAAAGCCCATCACCAACCCAAGGCCCACGAATAACACCGGGTTCATCAGGGCAGTAGAAAACCTACAGGTGGACAAGACAGACGAGACATATCCCAACCAGGAACAGATATACCAAATGCAAGCATATCCTGAAGAAGAACACCAAAGAGAGAGGGCCACCAGAGAGCCCTACGAAAACCCACCAATTGAAGAACACTCGATGGAACAGGCACAATATGCAGAATACGACCGATATAGCAGGGAATACGTTCGACTCATCTCAGACGCCTCAGATGACAGCACAGCACCCAGACTGACGGTTCACCTAGGAGGAATAGACACACCGTTCCTGGTGGACACGGGTACAACCGTTAATGTTATGAACCATCTAACATATCAAGACTTAGAAGACAAGTTCCCATTGCAACCGTCACACGCCCAAATATTCCAGTGGGGTGCAGCACAGCCGCTAATGTCGAAAGGACAATTTGCATGTGACCTCGTCCACAGAGGAAAAAGAACACAGTCAATGATACACGTCATACACAGTCCCGCAATGGGAAGATGCCTCCTGAGCCACAAGACCGCTCCCGCTCTAGGACTCATTGACATCCACTACGATGAATCAGAAGCCATTCAATGTATGCCGCCTGGCTCCCAACTGATACAGGCCATCCACCACGAGGCCCTAAACATCGAAGACCTATCCACCTATCCAAATTTATTTGAAGGAGTAGGCATGCTAAAGAACAATGTCATCAAGCTCCACATAGACCCAAAGGTACAGCCAGTACCACAGCACCCCAGGGGAGTAGGGTTTCACTAACAGGCGAAAGTAACCCACGAACTGCAGACACTACTGGACAATGATATCATAGAAAGAGCAACAGGACCCACACCACGGGTGTCGCCACTTGTAGTCGTCCCCAAGGCAGACAGACGCCTCCGACTCTGCGTGGATATGAGGATCCCCAATACAGCCATCCAACGGGAGAGACACCCTGGCCCTAACATTGAGGACATGTTGATCAGACTCAACCAAGCCACCAAATTTTCGAAACTGGATCTCAATCAGCGATACCACCAACTCGTCATTGACCCTGCATCCAGACCCATCACCACATTCACCACCCACAAAGGCCTGTTTCGATACAAACGACTTAACTTTGGGATCTCATCCGCTGCCGAAATTTTCCAAGAAACAAGCCCTGTCACCAATGCGTTCAATTACAGTGATGACATTCTCATATTTGGCATCACCCAAGACCAGCACAACACAGCCTTACATCAGGTCTGCCGCATCCTCCAAGATGCCGGACTTACACTCAACAGCCAGAAGTGCGAAATCAACACACACACCCTATGTTTCTTTGGTCACATCTTCTCGGACCAAGGCATCAGGGCAGATCCAGAGAAGATCAGCGCCATAACAAACCTGCCCAGTCCAAAGGATGTCTCCGAACTCCACTTGTTCCTGGGCATGGCCGGATACTGTGCTCGCTACCTCCCACAGTATGCCTCAGTCCACTGCGGCAGCTGCTAAAAAAGGATCAACCCTTCCTATGCACCGACCACTGCCAACAGGCTGTCTCCACCATAAAACGAGAGCTTTCACGCCAACCGCCAACTAGCGTATTTCAATCCGCAATGGAAAACCGAGATAACTGTGGACACCAACCCAGTGGGGCTAGGTGCAATTCTAGCCCAAACAGATCCACAGGACAACGCCAAAACCCACATCGTAGCATACGCCAGCCGTGCGCTCAACGCCACCGAACAAGCATACTCACAGGCGGAGTGAGAGAGCCTAGCAGCCGTATGGGCGTGCGAAAAGTTCCACCATTTTGTCATCGGACAAACCTTCACCCTCATAACAGACCACCAGGCCCTACTGGCCCTTTTTGGCAACCCAAAGATCAAAATGCCTCCACGCATTGAACGATGGGGCATTCGCCTCCAAGAATATGACTATACCATCGTCCACAAACCTGGAGGCGATGCGAACCCAGCAGACTATCTGTCACGACACCCGGACGAAGCCTCCGACACCACAATGCAGGAAGAAGCCGACGGATACGTTGCATACCTGTCACATAATGCCCTTCCCCCAGCCATTACTGCACAACTATTTGCAGAAAAGAGCAGAACTGACCCCACCATCAAGGCAGCAGTCCTCCTCACCAACACGAACAAGTGGCGACAAGCGGCCAACAAACAATTTGAGCCGGGGGGGGGGGGGGAGTTGACAGCAGAGACCTAGCCAGAATGGAGAGAATACACAATGAACTCGCTATGACATGCCAAGGCACGCTACTCAGAGGGAACCGCCTGGTAGCACCCAAAAGCCTAAGGAAGCCATTAGTCATGATCGCACATGAAGGCCATCGAGGCGTGGCCAATACAAAAAAGATACTGCGGAACGAGGTGTGGTTGCCCCCATGGACACCATCGTGGACGACATATTAAGACACTGCAACCCATGCCAAGTGAACACAGCCGGTGCACCACCCTGCCCTCTGCTCATAGTTCTGCTCCCTGATGTACCATGGCAGCGCGTAGCACTCGACTTCTACGGCCCGCAGGAAGAGGGAGGCCACCTGCTAGTGGCCATAGACGAGTACTCCTGGTTCCCACTAGTGAAGCACGTACAGTCCACAGCCTTCCACCACGTGGTAGGCATAGTAGATGAGTTATTCAGCGAGTGGGGCATCCCCAACGTAGTGAAAACAGACAACGGGTCCCCATTTCAAGGACAATAATTTAAGAAATTTGCGGCACATCTTGGATTCCACCATCAAAAGATCATGCCACTATGGCCCCAGGCCAATGGGAGGGTGGAACGATTCATGGCGAACATCAAACGCATGCGCCAGAAAGCGGCGACCGACGAAGCCTCGATGCCACAGGCCATCTCACAGATGCTACGGAGCTATAGGCACACGCCACATGAGGCGACCGGCCACACTCCAGCCGAACTCATGATCAAGTATAAACCGCGGTCCCGACTTTCCCAGCTTGAGGACTACACACCAGAGGAAGACGAGGAGATCCGAAAATGAGAAGCTGAAAAAAGACAAAGGGCCAAAGAATGGACTGACAAAAAGCGGAAAGCCAAGGAACCCCTGATCCCAGTAGGGGAAACCGTGCTGGTCAGGTGAGCCCAACGCTGGAAAACGGACTTGAGACACCGTCCGGAGCCCATGATAGTGACGGAGGTAAATGGGCCCATGGTCACAGCCTGAGGAGACCAAGGCGAAGTGACCCGAAACGCATCACACTTCAGGCGATTCTTTCAAGAGGACGAAGCCGAGGATCTGCCTCTAGAGGAAGAAGCTCCCATGGACCCGGAGCCTCCACCCGACCCATCGGAGGAGCCCCAGCCGACAGGCCCGGACAACGACGGGGACGAGCCAGTGGGACGGCCCCACCTGTCAGCCAGGAGGCCTACCCGGCTCATCGAAGAAATGTGAACGCGGACTTAGTCGATAGGTAAGGGGGGGATGTTGTGAATGGGAAAAGGACACAGGCCCTTTAAGGGAAGCTGAAAGGGAAAGAGGGAGAGGGGCGGGCGGGAGGAGGAGGGGAAGTGGGAAAGTTGGGGGCGTCAGTTAGAGTTAAATAAAGGTTGTGAGAAGACCTACCCTGGGTCTGTGTCTCATTTACAGCCCACCCCGGCCCGCAACATCAGGGCACTCCCATTGGGAAACCCTGGGAACTGGGCCTTTCCGGGTGTGCACATATGAATATGCACTTTAGAAAGAGAGAAGCCAAAAAAGCAACTAGGGAAGGTCTACGTGGATTACATGACACCTCGCTACCATAATGCCTCCGACTGTGAGTCATGCGCTGACATCATGGAATAATGCTCCGTCGAGCTTGACGCCTGGTGGGCGACACATTGGCATGAAAGATACCTTTCCTCCTCCTCCTTTCTCTCGCATTCCTTTTTCTCTGTCACCAGAGGAATCTCATGCCATATGATTGCCATGTATTGTGAATGGGAAAGAGCAGGTTCACATAAAGATGGAAGGAGAAATCCTGGCCTGATTTAGAACATGGACATTGTGTGGGCATCTTGGTGAGACCCCGGCGGGGTGGCGCAAGCAACCCTGGCAATACAATGTGCCCTGGATTCCTTGGGGCTACATAAAACCCTTCATTCTGATGCCGTAGAATCTAAGCATCTGGATCCTGAGTGGTTGAGAGATGGCTGCATGACGTTGACATCCTTCTAGCGGCCAATGCACATAAGGGCGACTCCAGGAAAAATGGGTTCCCACAGCACTGCTTGGGTGCAGGTATGGGGAGCACCATCTCTGAACTGGCAGAAGAGAATACAGCTAGATTTGCTAACACCAAAGAAAGTCTGTGCGATTACTAGTCAAAATCATGGACTGCGATGACAGTGGTGCAGGCTTCATTCAACCACTCAACAAACAAAATTGAACTGATGAACAACTTTGTGATGAGATTAAAGGCCAGACTCAAACACTACACGTTTTATTAGTACTGAAAGGGCGTGAAATGGTGAGGTACTGAAATCACAGCCTATAGCAGGTTGTAGAGCTCCATCATTCCGCAGGAAACTCCTTCAGAAGCCAAGAACGGTAGACAATACTCCAAATACCGGCAATGGCAAGGGCTTCATCATAGCCCACCTGCAGGCAGAAATGATGGGCCCATCAAGAGAAGATGCCTGTGTCAGAAGTGATATGCCAGATGACAGAAGCATCACCTAGCTCCAAGAGGCCGCCACAAAAAGGGCATGAATGGGGGACACGTTACATTGCATTGCAGAAATGGAAATACACCAAGCACGACTTCTAGTATGGTGGGCAGGATTACATGAATGTTAGTGAGTGCCCTCTCACAGGACAGATGTGTAGAATCTGTGAAAAAAAATACATTGTTAAGTTGTCTGCTGCGCTAATAAGGACACGTGCAAGGCCATTGACGTGATCTCGGATCAAAATTCCGAGAAAGCCATAGTAGCCAACCTACGTCAAATGAAATGAGAAGTCACAACAATAACCAAATAGATTTTAGACAAAGAAGAAGAAAGGCTGTCAGTCAAGCACATCTTCTAGTGACCAACAATGACACAGATACGTATTCACAAATTCAATGGACGAATATAGCCCAAGCAGGCTACTGCGGGTAAATTAACATAGAAACGAATTCATGAGTGATACGGGTACAGTTGTACACATGAGAAGGAAAGAATAATTTTACAATGTTCCTGGAAGCTCAGGACTCAGCTCCTCCAATACCAGGAAATATCCATCTGACTGAGTAAGACGCATGCTTTGAAAGGGAAAATTCCAGTTGTTCCAGTAATACAATGAGCATGGGGCGACGTTCAATCATCAACAATTGTTATTTTGCTGATTTCTTTTCCTGAAAAAAACATACAAAAATATATGGGTAAGGGTATATAAGGGTTGGGGGTAAAACTAATAGTGTATGAGGGACTGGGGGGGACCCCCCAAAAATAAAAAATACAATTTTAGATGGCCTTTCCGAGAGAGAGAAAATGCAGCCAAAAAAAAAAAAATTGTCGATGAATGAACAAAGAACCTGGTTGAGTGTTTAAATAATCATTCTCAGTACTGATGAGGATGGGGTGCCTGCTCAGGTTCAAATATCCGAGAAGATGTGCTGCTAGGGAAACCATAAGAAAGACAAACAACTATGCAGAAGGATTAGCCAACAAAACCTGTGGCCCAATATTATTTAAGCAATATGCCCTGAGCGGCGGGGGCATTACCGACTCAGGTAATGTCCCGGGGCCCATAGTTATAGGCCCCAAGCGAAGCGAGGGCCTTAACGAAGGCCCCCAGGCATTACCAGAGTCGGTTATGCCCCCGCCGCTCGGGGCATATAGCTATTAGTACCCTGGCCCCCAAAAACTGGGTGACCGGGGCACTAAAAGCTTTATTTTTTTCCAGAAAAGCTACAGCGTTTCGGGGGGAAAAAAAAGACGTCAAAGAAAATGGCCGCCATGGAAAGGGAAAACGGAGTCCATTTTCCCTTTCCATGGCGGCCATTGGGAGCGGACGCGCTGGAAACAGAAGCGTTTCCAGTGCATCCGCTCCTGAAATAATAGAAGGTAAGTGGGGTTGGGAGGGCAGAAGGGAGGGGAAAGGGAAAAACATGTTTTTTTTAAAAAACATACCTGGGTCCCCGGCGGGGGACGATGGAAGTCTCCAGCCGCGTGGAGGCTTGGAGCGGGGATGGCCCCGCTTCGAGTCTTCACATGGCTGGAGGCTTTCATCGTCCCCCACCAGGGACCAAGGCATAGAAGGTAAGTGGGGTGGGGAGGGCAGGGAGGTGGGAGGAGGGAGGGAAGGAAAAAAAAAAAGCCTTACCTCTGTCCCCGGCGGGTGGCAAAGGTAGCCTCTCAGCCTTGGGGAGGCTCGGAGTGGGAATGGCCCTGCTTCGAGCCTCCTCATTAGCTGCGGGGCTGCCACACACCCCGCCGGGGACAAAGGCCATGGACTCCCGATTGAGGGATTCCCAGCCTGGTAACGACTCGGCGAGGGCCAATCAGAATGGCTCTTTCATTCTGATTGCGCCCTCTCCGGGTACTAATAAGGAATGAGTGTGCAGAAACAGGTTGAGAAGGAAAAATAATCAATCATTTATCAGGATAATAGATAATATAGAACCTGCTAGAGAACCTAAACCACAGGTTTCACCAATAGTTCACGTCACCAAGAAACAGGCTAAAAGCAAAATATGCATATGTGTTGATATTTGATAATGTATCTCTGTCTTTGAAACAAAGCGGCAGCTGGCTCATACGGTAAATGACATGAAACCTGTGCTAAAGAAGACCATATTCTTTTAAAAATTAAATCTTAACAAGGACCACTACAAGTATGATTTTGTTCCCAGTTAAATATGTGTTATGTTATGCTACATAGTTGACCCTAAGGTCCCTTGCCACTAGTGGTGTCCGAAAAGGGAACTGGTGTGCCTGTGGTGCTAGGATACATGGACCCGGGACGTGGTATGTAGGTTTGTTGTAGAGGTGTTTATTTTATTTTTTATTTATTATTTGTATTCGGTTAATAAAACCTTTACAAAAAGAAGCATCAAGATGAATGAAAAGGAAATTTGTGACGATAATACATTACATTAAAATCATTACATCTATACACATCACAAAACAGTTGCTAAAACAGCATATTCACAAAACAATTGACAAAACAATATATTCAGTATTCAGCATTGTAGTATAAAAAAGGCATTGTTTTTTATGTTTCTTCATATTTTTTCAAAAGCTGCTAAATCTTTTTCTACAACCTTTAAGAGGTGGCCTAGTGCAAAAACGTATGGATAATAGGAGCCATACATAAGTCTATCCCATAAGATTTCAGTACAATCTACATTATCGGGACAAACAAATTTCATTAAAAACAAAGTCTGAGGTATTTTAAATTGCGGGCATTCTAGCACCAAGTGTTTCAAGGTTTCATTTGGTTCATCACAATGAAATACATTTCATCGTCTGCATAGACAGTGGCATATCCCCCGCAATGTCTACATCGCTCCGTAGTTCTAAATTGATTTAATTTAAATCAAATGTAGTGAGTTCTTGTAAAAGAGCAAAGAAATATGGAGATATATGGACAGCATGGCAGTCTCTTGCGTGTAAATTTTGCATATTCTGTATAAGAAGAGTACTGCTTTAATTGCTCTACTTTATGAACGCAATCGTTATCAAACAGTTTTTTTAACAAACGCAGGTCTAAAACACAGATAATAAGGAGTTACAGAAATCCCTTCCGGTGACAACAGCATACGTTTTTGATAATTAGTGATGTAGTATACCGTTTTTGCTTCCATTAGATCATGCAAATCACTATACAAGCAATTATTCTGAGGATTTAAAAACTTTGTCTAGTTAGAAAGTGAACGCCATAGAACTCTACATGAGAGCGAAATAAAACTAAACTCATGCCTGATTACACAATTAGGTATGGATAATGCTACGTGGATGGCTCCTTTAAGTAGACGACTTTGGAGGGAGTCCAGATAATTACTCATATCAGAGCGACACATATCATCAAGAATATAAATTAAAACTGCTTGTACTTTCATTGTTAAAAAATCTCTTAACGGTTTGAGTGAGGAATGGCAATATTTGGAGAAAAAGATCTTCATTTGACTCGCTAATGGTTGGGCTTTCTGATTAAGTCTGTCTTTCCATATAGCAACAGATGAGTTACTACTTACTTGGTAACCTAAGTAACGTATCTCGGTTAATTGTTGTACAATCAACTCACCAATTTTCCGTGTGAATGATTTTTATTTTCTATCTGCATGGAAAACAACTATACTAGTTTTACCCACATTAGGCACTAAATTCAGGTCATAGGCATAGCTTTCAAATAGCTGGAGTTTAGTCTGGAGACCTGATGGTGTAGAGTCCATGATGATCAGGCCATCAGCAAATGCGAGCCAATGCAATCTAAGGTTGCTTAGTCTGACAGGATACATGCCCAACACATTCCATAAGTCGTCCAGGTCGCACAGATATAGATTAAATAGAATTGCCACGAGGTTTCATCCTTGCTTGAGTCCAAAGAAAGTTTTAATGGGCTCAGTCATTGCTCCTTCTCTAGTGATTCTAACTTTGTACGCTGTAGCGGAATGCAACCTCATCAGCCAGAATACTATTCTTTCAGGCATCCCCAAGGTGATTAGTTTGCCCCAAAGTAGATCCCTCACCACAGAATCGAACGCAGCTGACAAGTGTATGCTGGCAATATACACAGGAAGAGTTGTAGAGGTGTAGTGTTCTGATATTTGATGTCTGTTTGGAGGGGTGTTTAGTTGGTATGCTTAGATTTTGTGTTGGAATGTAGAATTTGAGTAGCGCAGGGAGCATTCAGTGGCCTCCATGGGCAGGTATAACCTATAAACCACATATACCAGATCATAACATGGCATAGCAAAGCATGAAAAGGGCATGAAAGCCATCACAAAGTATCAGAGTCATAGAATCACATGAAAAAAGGCTCTACAACTTGCTGTCGTCCCCGGGTTTCAGGTTTCTACCACCGGCCTCTTGGACGCAGTTCAAGTTTCACTTTCTTACATTGCCTCTGTCAGAATCAAACCCTCTCTTTCTCTCTCTCTCTCTCTCTCTCTCTCTCTCTCTCTCTCTCTCTCTCTCTCTCTCTCTCTCTCTCTCTTTCTCTCTCTCTATCTGTGTCTCTTTCTCTCTCTCTCTCTCTCACACACACACCTCTTTTTGTCTTTGTCTCTGTCAGTCTGTCTGTCTCATAAATAAAGACACACAATTACTCTCAGAGAAACATTTTATCCTGTGCCCCACATGGACTGGGAATTGGCAGATGAGGGGACGGGGCAGTGTGGAGACACCACTCATTACCATAGGCAGAGTGGTAAGGGTCATGGGAGGCAAGAACCTTTCGGCTCAGAGAAACGTTTGCTTTAGATGGGGCACCAAGTAGATTGGCAAAGAACCCTCAAAGAATATTAATTGGTCCAGAAATAAGCTAGTCAGCGTGACACAACAAAGGTCTGAAGGGAAGATTGGCAAGATGAGGTATTGTAAAACACTATTAAGTCCTGGGATAATACTATGCCCTCACCAGTCAGTGGGACCAGCCGGACTGAGCATTAGATCAGACGGAAGGACTGGAAATGTGCTGAAAGGAACTGCTGTACAGGAACTGATGGGCTTGATTCAGTGAGCCTGCATTTCCCTAATAATGTTCCCGGATTAAATGTTCTGTCCGTCCCTCTTTCTCATGATCCAATACAGCACGCCAGAACGCCACTTTTCTAGTCCCTGGGCTTTCTTTCTTTTACAAATCTCTTGTATCAGCTGCTTTTGTCCAATTGTTCAACAGAAACTTCCAGAATTAAGTTGAAATTGTTAATTCACTGGCTCAGAATCACTTAACAACACCTCTGTGCTATGAGGAACTTTGCTCAAACCCTACTACGGCAATCAAAAACCAAATACTTGAACAGATCAGCACTTGGGAAAGAAAAGGCTTGATTACTGATGACGAGAAGGCTTTCATGTCAGTACAACATCCTGTGGTTCCGACAATATATTTTCTGACGAAAGTGCACAAGACATTTGATAAGATCCCAGAAGGCAGACCCATCATCAGTGGAATAGGTTGGGTCACGGAAAAGATCAGTGAATTTATTGATAATGTGCTAAAATCAAGGGTTCCGAAGATCAAAGCATACATAAAGGATTCCAGAGATGTAATTAGGACTTTACAACATGTACAATGGAAATCCACATATGAACTCGTAACCTGGGATGTCCGAGCGCTGTATACCTCAATCAGACATGACTCAGCCATTGAAACTTTGGACTATACTTTTCAAGGGGACACAGCTTCGCATTACCATTACATCAACATGCTGAAGGAAATGTTGACTATCACACAGGAAAACAACATCTTCTTATTCGATACCAAATACTACAAACAAAAACGGGGAGTAGCCATGGGTGTGAAGTATGCACCGGCTCTCGCAAACCTTTTTATGAGTATGTTTGAAGATTGTTATGTATATACGGATGTTTTTTTTAAAACTTTATTTATTACTGACATTCTTGCATGTGAATAAAAGATTTGTTTCCATCATATATAACAGCTTGTATATAGAATATTGTTTTATGGCACTTATTATAGTATATACACCTGTGGGGTGGCGGGATGGGGGATGGGAAGAGAGATGGGAAGGGGGAGAGGGAGAGGGAAGGAGGAGGGAGTAGGGAGGGAATGGGGGACTTAGGATAGAGTGTCATTCGGGGGATGTTGTTGCTCTCCTCGTCTCTTCTTCCTCAGCAAGCAGGTATGACCTGAGTGGGGCCCATATGTCTTTAGGTCTTGAGGTCGAATTTATCCCCCGTATGTATGACTCTTCAGATTCCTGTGTATTGATTAAGTCTCTTATCCAGTTTTGGTGTGTGGGGGGATCTTTAGATTTCCATTTCTTAAGGATATTTCGTTTGGCCACTGCACCTCCTATTGCGAATAGTCTTCGGGTCTTGGTGGAAACCTTTCCAATATCTCCAAGGAGATATTTCAGCGGTGTGGCTAGGATATTGGTGTTTAGTATGAGGTTCATTGTGTTGGCAACTTCTTCCCAGTATTGTTTGATTGGTGGGCATTTCCAGTACATATGGATGGCTGTTGCATTGAGTGTCCCGCATTTGGGGCACGGTTGCGGCTTGACAGGGTCGAAATGGGCTAATTGTTTAGGTGTTATATGGAGTTGGTTCAGGATTTTAAATTGTATAAATCTAAAGTTAGCGCATAATGATATGGCTTTGGTGTATTTACAGTCGTTTGTCCATTGTTGTTCCTCTATCTGGATGTTCAGGTCTTTTTCCCATTTGGCTTTCATATTGTTCTTGGATGGTGTATTTGATTGCACAGTTCTGTATAGGGTGGACACATTACCCGTAAAGCCTTCTTCAGTGAGAATGTTGGTTAGGAATTTATGTGTTGGGGGCGCATTGGGGAAGGATGGCCATTTTTTCTTGCACGTGGCCTTCAGCTGTTGATGGTGTAATGTTGTGGTTAGGCTTTTCCCTGTTCTGTTTTGGATTTCCTTCAGCGTGAGGAACCTTCCTTCAGGGAAGAGGTCTCCGACCTTTGCCTGTTTGTTGGGGTCTCATAGTATCTGTATGGTGCGATCCATTGTAGGCTCCAGTCCTGGATATTGCCATAAGGGGAGGTGCGGCCAATAAGGTATTTCGCATTTCACTCTTTTCAGGATCTGTGCCCATGCTCTTGCTGATGTTTCCATAGGGTCAGCCATTGAATTTTCTCTGGGTACCTTGGCGAACATCATGCTCTTAAGGTTCGATGGAGAGGCTGCAAACTGCTCTGCATGTATATGGGCGTGTTGTTATGTGTTATCGGCCCAGTATTTGGCGAAGTGTGCTTGCGCTGAGGGATAATACAGCTGAAAGTCCGGAGCAGCCAGGCCACCTGTGTCGTAGTTCTCGCAGAGTTTGGTCCAACTCAGTCTGGGCTGTCGGCCTCCCCATACAAATCTAGTGGCAACTTTTTGCAGACCGTCGAAGAATTTCATGCCTGGCCAAATCGGTATGCTGTTAAATAGGTATTGCTGTTTCGGAAGTATGAGCATCTTCAGCAGGGATGTACGACCGTACAGCGACAGTGGTAGGTTGGTCCAGGCATTGAGTTTGCATTCTATTTGTGCCATGTATGGGGCGTAATTATTGGCAAACAGTGTTTTTTGTCTAGTGCCATTATTATGCCCAGATATCTTGCTGAGGTGGGGGACCACCGTAGATCTTCCATGGCTGCAGATTGGTTTGTGGCCTCAGTAAGAGGGATTACATCGGATTTGGTCCTGTTGATTTCGGCAATGTCTCGTAGCACAGGTGGTGAGTGGATTTCTGGGTTCCTGATATATAGCATCGTATCATGTATATACGGATGCTGATGCACATGATAAAGTTATAATATGGACAAGATTTATAGATGATGTCTTGCTAATCTGGAATGGAAATGACCAAGATTTGATTGATTTTTAAGGATCGATTGAATACCAATGATCAAGGGACTTTCTTCACAGGATCCTCAAGCGATACAAGCATTGACTTTTTGGACCTCATAATTTATGTCACAGGAGATCACCTAGTTACAAAAACATATTGCAAACATACAGAAGCAAACTCAACACTCTTTGCAACAAGTTGTCACCAAAAGTCAGTAATAGACAACATACCAAAAGGAGAATTTATAAGAGCCAGGAGGAACTGTGCTAACAATGTTGACTTCTGCCAAGAATGTAATTTGCTCAAACAAAGATTCAAAGTAAGAGGCTACAACAAGACATGCATCCAGAAAGCCTATGAGAAAGTGAACACTATGAATAGGGATGAAACACTTATCCCCAATCATTCGCAACGAACATTAGAACATGACATGGTGCGATACATAACTACTTTTTGTCACAACAATCATGAAATCAAATAAATCTTGTCAAAGAATTGGTATCTTCTGAAGCTTGACCAACACTTGGAGAGGTTCATTGATGAGGAACCCAGATTAATTTTCAAAAAAGCAAGAACATTGAAAACATCACTCAGCCTATCACTACTCCCCCAGATCCATACACGGGTCATTGAATCTTGGTTACCAACAATGCCGACAGGCTTCAGGAAATGGGGAACATGTGGAATATGTAAATTTGCACACTCCAACACACAAATATTCAATGACTCACAAGGAATATCTTTCAAAATTATTGATACCATCAATTGCCAAAGTAAATACATAGTCTATGCCATCCTCTGCACTTGCCAATGCATTTATATTGGTAGTAGTATAAGGGAACTTAGGACCAGAATAATCGAACACTTCTCCAGCATCGGCAGCCAGGATGTATCCTTGCCACTTGCCCAACATTGGCAAACTCATCACCAATTGGAGGAAAAGAAAAACTTTCACTTCATTGGACTGAAAAAAGTACTATTGGGAAACAGAGGAGGAAATAGAGAAGTTCTACTATGTCAAGCTGAAGCACGACTAATTTTCAGATTTCGCACAACTGAGTTTGGCTTAAACAAAGACATTGGGGGTCATAACGAGTTTGGAGGTAGCCATGGTGTAAATAGCACCATGGCTGCCTCCAAACCTGTGTCCGGGTCCGGGTTCACTGAATGGGGATTTACCGGGTCATTCCAACCTTGGAGGACCCGGTAAATCCTCATTCAGAAAACCATTCCCCATTCCCATTCGAGCCCCCATAGGGCTCAATGGGAATGGGGAAGGAGCTAATAACGGACCTGCAATTTGCGGGCCCGTTATTAGCTCCATGGTCCCGTAACGGGTCCCGCTAAGACAGGCTGGTAAAACCAGCCGGTCCTGGTGGGACCTGCTAAGGGACCTCGTAATAAGGCGGTAGGGGGTTAACGGCACCGGCATCCTTACCGGTGCTGTTAACCCCCTACCGCCATGGTCGGAATGACCCCCAATGAGGTGATACATTTTTTGTGAATTGTAACTGTGATACTCTTAATGTGAATAATAATGGTATTTATGAGCATTGGCATTTGACAACATTCAGTATAAACAGCTGTACTAGGTATTCATGCAAAGTGCATTTTCTCTATTATGTGCCCTTTACATTCTACTAGACATGGGTCAGACGATCGTCACACCATGCCTACAAGTATTCATGTGATTGATGTGCCTTATTCATGAAAATTGTTCGTGACAGGTAAACCTGTAAGTACTTTGGTCTGTGGAAAACATATGTGTTACACAGGATTTTGAGTATGATTGATATTGGCTAATAAATATGCTACTGCACCAGTATATACTTGGTTTTTTTAAACCTATTAGAGACATGAGTGTTTATGACGTATGTACAATCCATTACAACACCAGACAGTGATTACCGAACTAACTAGTCTGCCGTTAGCCAGAGTAAGCTATTTCGACCATGTAATTGTGAGATACCGCTCAGCGTTCATTGCTTATGTAATGAGGAGCTCTCTCCTCGCACACACTGATTGCACCACCATTAATATCAACCTCACAATTTGTGAGATGCTGTTTAGTGCCCATTACCCTTGGTAATATGGAGCTCTCTCCCCGTATGCATTGATCACATCACCATTGGTATTTACTTCAAGAGAAAATTTTTTGCAGCAATACATGGGCTCTATTTTGTGTATTCCGGCTGTGGGGCACCAATATATGGTTTGCTATCACAATTATTATTTTCAAGCTATTTTTTAACTGCCAGGAAACGCATACCACAATTAATAATTATTTTGGAGCAGATTGGGTCAGCTCCCATTTGTTTACATACACTGTGCGCATTTCTAGCCCAAAAAATGGTGCCCGATTTCCAGGCAGTGAATCGGGAGGCATTGACACTGGGGTAGGACCAATATCGTCATGACAACCTTTCTTTAACTATGGAAGCGCGATCAGGCGCTCCAGCCAACGTGTGGTGACTGCATGTGATCTTTTCAGGTAAGCCCTTACGGGACTGGCCCCCTCGATGGAGCACTCATCAGGATGGATGCTTCATTACTATTATCGTTCAGGACACTCTTTAAGTACATGATGTGGGTGAAGTCATTTTGTAAAGCATCTAGTAACATTAATACATAACACGTCCTGTTGTTTTCGCTGTGATTAGAGCCTATTTTGTCATTTTGTGTATGGATTTTTCCTTGCTCATAGACTTGTAATTGGGCACTAACCAGTGATCAGTGGGATTGTCCATCACCAAGATTCCTTTGGGTTACCCTTTTAATTACGTTGTGTTGAGAAGTTTATTTACCAGCGTCTACATCCATTCACCTGATTTTTTTTTATATACATTAGATGAAGCCCCAGCATGTAGTTAGTGCTACAGTGGGCGTTAATCTCCTGACCCAGGATCATTTTAAATTTACTTTACAGGAGGGATGTTACCCCTTGTTTGCCTTGTCCATCGGATTTCACACTACATACTTAACAAACTTAAGTAAGGTCTACTCACAGCCTCAATTATTTGTAAAATGCTTACGCGCTAGCATTATAACTGAAAGATTTTATTTGTATGAAACTGCAACTGACTTTATGTTCATCTACTTTTTGTTTCCGCAAAACCCGAACCATCCAACCCCCAGCCCCCTCTGCTGATGTCTGTGATTTAATTATTTTTTTCTTTGGGAACTTTGCTTGAATGATAACTGTAAAATATATAGCTAAATCTTGCCCTGATTTGAGAAAGACACTGTCGTTTCGAAACACGTGTAATCCTATAGGGCACTGTTTTTTCATTGATTACTTTTGCTTGTGTGACTTCAAACACTAAAAAAGCATTACTTCACCACAAATAAGTGTGGCGCAGTTCTTTATTGTGTGAGACCAACTGGTTTCAAGTTAATTTAACAAAATCTACAGATGGGAACAGTGGTGTCCTGGTGACATGAAGCCATCTGGTCAGCCAATGCTGGAGTGAAATCGCTTGATGCAGCCCTGCAGATGTGAGCTGGCATAAGGGTCATGGGATACACTGTACTTGTAATATGCATTGTACATGCAATGGGCTGTTGTGTCTCATTTCCTTCCTGCCCCTTTTATAACACTGGAAGGGTTCTGTGTTCACCTCCTCTTGAGCAGGCCGTGGATACTCCGGCAGCCCCGTGATGGGACAGGGTGCCTTGGGGGTGATTCAGGTTGCAGTGCTGAAGACGTGAACTCCCTAATTCATCACCACGTACTCCATCCGCCTGCCAGAGCGGCCACATGAAACAATCACTTCTGCTTAGAAACCCGAAGGATCTCCTGCCCGAGACCCAGAAAGCTCGACCTGCACGAACCTCGACTCCCAGTAATAAGACAAGACAGCACGTTCTCTGCAAGAGACGCAGATGAGCTGTGACAGAGCAGAGTAATTTACTGAAGTCATTTAATAATAAGTGGAAGACCTAGTGGCCTTGCACAGACACTCTTGATTTGCTGCGGCCCAGCGCCCGCCGCAGTTCCAAGCACTCTTTACCTAAGATATTAAAAAGTACGATGAGCGCATTCACCTGCACAATCTGCTCCTCTTGCCAGGCAGAAGACACCGAACAAGGATCTTTCCGCACCTTATTTAGAACCAGCGCATGGAACATTCTAGAGAGTGGGTGTCGACAACCTAAATGTGACAGGAATACTAATTCCCAGGGAAAGTTTAAAGATTGTAAATACAAATTGGCTGATGATATTTTAAAAATATGAAAAGTTTCACAGTCAACTGCCAAGTGCAGCACGTGCCAAAGTCTGAATGTCAATATATCACATACGGGGGTAGCCGCCTGACAATAGTTAGAACATACTCTTGGTTCTGTGTGTCATTATTCAAAAAGGGGAGTGTGGTGCTTACAAAGGTCGCCACTAGTCCAAACTTGTGTCAAAGTCTAAAGGACTCCAAGGGGGTAGAGGCTACAAGCACATTTATTCGTACATGTAAGCACACTACGGACAGAAAAACAGCTTTACTTGGTACAAATGTATTACAAAAAGCTATTAGGCCAACAACAATCAAGGTATGGCATCTTGATGCTTTCAAGAACAATCAGGTAGCATTTAGAGGCCTTCTGCAACAATAAGTCTACAAAAGTGTAGGTAGTTCATATGTACTTATACTTCATCAAGAAAACACATTAGTTATAGACTGAGGAGTATGAAAGCAAAGACAACAAATGCAAAATAACATAAAAATTCATTTACAACAGTTTGGTGCGGTGCAGCATAAGGATAGACTGTAGTGAGGCATAAGCAGGTCTAATGGGCACTAATTTATAGTGCAAACGCAAATGCATAGGAAAGGTGCTTGTCATTGTAAAGTCAAGACAAGTCCTATATGTTTTAGACATTAGTCTGTTAACTATAGGTGATCAACCCTGAATGTCGGCAGCATATACCCAGTGAGAGAGCTTGGCGGGCTGAACTTTCCCGCAGTGTAACATGTACGTTCGAATCCCGGCAGATCCGACAAGGTCATCACGAGTTGGGCGGTAAACCTTAAATGTGGCGGTAACGCTATTACCGCTGCATTTAAGATCTGATCTGGGGGGTAATCCGCTGGGAATTTGCAGATTTTCAGCGCTATTACTGCGCGGTAATACCGCTGAGGCTAATTGCACCGAAAATCCTGCATTGAATCCAATTGGGAATGGGGAAGGACTGTTCTGCCAAACCCGTGATCCGGTGCCAATAGCTCCAGACCGGGTGGCAGTAGTGCTATTAACGCTGCGATATCTCCGCGGGAATACCGCCGGGATACCGCCCAACTCGTGATGAGGCCCAACTTTCGTTATTCCAAGGGTGAGAAAACAGATCTTCAGTTGTCTTACAGCAATGTATGTAACTAGCCCAATTCTGTTGCTTTCTTTGTGTTGAACGAATCAAATGCAAAATACATCACAAAATATCTATGCACAACTGAAATGGGACAACGTAAATGAGCATCATCGAATTGGGTAACTAACAAACAGAGGGGGTCCAATTGTCCAAACCAGTGAAAGGTGATGGCGTAGGCTTGCACGAAGGCAGGTCAGTGTGTCACTCTAATGCAGGGGTCTGAAACCTGTGGCTCTCCAGATGGTTTGCACTACAACTCTTATATATAACCCCTTACTATTGGCCATCGCCACTAGGGCATATGGGAGTTGTAGACAGGCTCAAACGACCTTTAGAGCAATAGGAACATTTCCGAAGTGCTGGTCTGACATGCGAGCGTGGGACCGTTTTTTGGGTCAAAGTGGACGGTTTTTGGGCTGAAAAGGGTCAGTCTTAGAAGTTACTTCACTGTGTGGCGTGTAGTTTGGTCCGGTGTTACTTAAATATTATTTTATGCTTTATTTGCAATGCATTTTTATCAAAAATCTTCCATTGGGTACTGTTCAAAGTCGGTCACTTTTCAGAAAAGGAGAAAGACCCTGCATTACCACAAAGACGTGTTCGGGCTGTTGGGGTACAAGCAGACTGGCCTATGGCTCCGACACATTCACAATTTCAGCCCCATTCCTGTCCGCGCACAATTTCACCAAAACCAGTCTTCACTGAAACTCAAAACTGCATGGCTCTTGTTGACCATCTGCAGGCACCTGGGGGCTCGACAGCAAAAGGTTTTATTTTATTGGAAACTGACTGGCTTGCAAAAATCCTTCCACATGGGTACAGTACCGGAACAATGCCAAGTGACCTCTGGGTCATCCTTATCTTTCTCAAAAGCCTTTAGAACCTTTTCCTTCTCACATGTTTTACTGAACCCCGTTATGTGCCTAGCGTTTTTGCTACCCATGTCTCGGTTGCATACTTTGGTTCGTGCCCCGGAAACCTACAGAGGATACCATTTCTGTCTCGTAGTGGCACATGCTTTTGAGTGGGCTAAAGACCACGAGCTGAAACATTTGCCAGAATGCTTACCACTAGTTTCTCTAAAAACCACCTTATTCTTAGGAACATTAGCCTTATTGACAGCTAGCTTGCCACTTTCTTTACCACTTTGGAAAACAACAAGGTGTGTTCCACTTTTTTTGTACTCCCAATTGCATCTTGAAGACTGTGGTTACCCTCTTCCCACTTTCCCTCTTGCACGACATTGCTGTTCGTGTGTATGGTGACCTGGTCTCTTAGAAGCTCATTCAATCCAATACCAGCCCTCACATTTCAGGGAATAGATAAAGCGTGCAAAGTTGTCATGCAATTGTCTATACTTTGGTTTTGCCTCTATTTTCTTGAGTAAAAAAGTAGAAATTGCCTGGCAAGGCGATGAAAATCATAAGACAGATTTACCAAAAATTGTTATAATAAATCTTTACTGGAACCCAGCTGCAATAAACGCAAAAATGTTCATAGACCTTTGTGAAAGGACAATTGACACAGTAAGATCTGAGCATGACATAGAGAACATTCTGATATGTGGAGATCTAAATGTCACCCAAATAACCAGTATGAATGCAACGACATCACAAAAGGCGTCCGCATACCGTGGCACAATCTGGCGAAATTTCACCGACTCGCGTGATCTATACAACCTGGACGAAGTGTTTGTTGAAACAGATAGAATAGCAACTTGGGAGCGTGCATCCTCCGCCTCCACGATCGATTACATCTATGTATCTAAATCCATGTTGCATTGTCTACAATTTTTTAAAGTGCGGCACACCCCAACAAGCGACCATAACCTGCTTGAAACCGCATGGAACTTCATAACCAAAAAAAACTGTCAAATGAACACACGAATTGAGGCAAATACGCAAGGCACCAGAATCAAACTAAGTACTGCTGAAATTCTCAAAATCACAGCAAAGTACAAGGCCATCACCGTTTCAGCGATACGCCCCGGCATCGACTACCAACCTCTACTGTTGCCGTATATGCAGACATCGAAAAGAAAAGGAAACGCAACAAACCGAAATACTAAACACGCATATAACAAAGTTCTAATTGATAAAAGGCGTGAGTATAGAAGAGCCCTTCGAAGAGCCTATAAGCAAATTGCCACAGATGGCACATCAGAGATTCAAAGTATCAAAACAAAATACAAAGCCTGGTTAAAATCGTATAGACATAAATTGTACCAAGAGGACACCGAACAAATAACAAAGGCGCTCATTAACAACAACAGTAGACATTTTTGGTCCTTAATACACGACGTAGAACAAACGCAGGACAATCAAATTTTAAACAACATCAGTCAACATACCTGGGAAAGTCACTTCAGCAAAGTCTTTAAATCTGAACTAAATGCAAAATCACAAGCGCAACAATTAAAAGCTGTACAATGGTCGAACCTAGATAGAAAAGAGGACATTATTGACATCATCAAAAAATTGAAAAACTCGCGTGCACCAGGGCCAGATGGCATCAGTAATGTCGAACTAAAAAGTCATCCAGAAGAATGGGCCATTATGCTAAGCGTCATCTTTAAGCGATGCACTGAAACGAGATCAGTACCACAATCATGGACTAAAGCAATCGTGGTACCGATTTACAAAAAAGGCAGCCTCACGGACCCAATGAACTTTCGACCGATTGCCCTTCTAGATGTTATGGGAAAAGTATACGCTTCATTACTTTTGACGAGATTTCAAAGATGGGCGGCCTCTGCAGAATGTAACGATGATATGCAAACAGGGTTCAAGAAACACACAGGCACAACATGCAATATACTAGTGTGTAGTATATTAAAAGCAAAAACCCTAGAAAAGAATCACCGTCTGTTTGCAGCTTACATCGACTTCACTCAGGCCTTCGACAGAGTTGAAAGATCACTCTTGTGGGACAAACTTGAAGCATGGAAATGTCCCCATTCTCTTTTAGAGCCAATTCAAGCATTGCATTATGACACATCCATAAGAGTTAGACTCAGCCGTGAAGGAGACTTATCAACCGAAATAAACACCACACGAGGAGTCAAACAGGGTTGTCCACTGGCGTCAGCACTCTTCATCACCTACATCGGCGACATTCAAAAAATGGGAATTCAAACACGAGCCTTCCCACCAACATTGGGAACAACGCAAATTGGACACCTGCTTTACGCTGACGACCTCACAATTTTTGACCAGACTCGAATTGGGCTACAGCGCAAACTTGACACCCTTCTAATCTACGCCAACAGCAATCATTTGGAAATCAATATCAACAAAACAAAAATCATGATTTTCCAATGTCACCCAAAAAAAGAAATCTTTCAGTGGCATTTGGGCAAGACCAGAATTGAGGTGGTTTCAAATTTTAAATATCTAGGAGTAAACATGGATAGTTCCCTCCACAAAACAACAATGCAGCAGGAACTACACACAAAAATGAGTAAACTAGCAGCTCAAGCAAAAAAAATTAACAGCAAATTTGGAAAATTCTCCCTGAAACCAATAATAAACTTTTACAAGATGAAGGTCGTACCCACCATCACTTATGGCATAGAAGCAATGCCGATGATTCCACAAAAAGTTTGGTGCAAATTAGAAGCATATTTCTGGCGTAAAGTCCTTAAACTACCAAATTCGACTCCTGGCATAGCAATACGACGCGAATTAAGTTTACAATCACTAGAATGTTCTGCAACCTGCAACGCCATCATGTTATATCGCAAATGCAGAATGGATAATCAAAACAAAATCTTTAGTATCATCAAACAAGAAATGAACAACAACACTTGTGATATGGTAACCAACTGGCAAAAGCAAAATCAAACAGAACTAGACGCAATCGTCTCAGACGAAGACGAACTCATCACAAATCCATGTAAAGTGCTAAAGAAAATAAAAGACATGGACTGGGCCAAAACGATTGACGATACCGCGACATTAAAACTTATCGCTCATTTACCAAGTTTTACTGTAAAAAGAAATGAACTGCAGAACTACATAAAGCAGTTTCCAAACAGGCAAGCACAGAACTTAATTCTACGAGCAAGGCTCAACCTGTTCAAAACGAATGAAATAAGACATGTTCGAGGGCTAGCACAGTCAAACACTTGCAGATTTTGTTCCAACGACATACAACCTCCAAAGGAGACAATAAGACATCTACTCATGGCATGTACAGCGACTGCAGCAATCAGACAGTGCTATCTGCCAATGATACCTGGTTTCAGCACACTGCCAGAAGAGCAACTGTGGTGGTGCAGACTCATTGGGGGAGAAAAAACAACGTGGCAAATAGCGACTGCAAAAATGCTAGAATACATTGACACAAATCTACTTAATGTTAACAGCAAGCTATAAAGAACAAGCCCCCGTCTTCTTTCGAAACAGAAAACATAAAGACGAGTTCATCGAAGTTTACTACAAAGCTTCAGTATTGTAAAATCACATTTTGATCAAACAATAAAAAAAAAAAAACGTTGTCAATTAATGACTTCATTATTTTTTGAACTAGCGGCCCTCATTACGCGTTTGGCGCTAGTTTGGCTGTCATTCCACCAAACTATTGCCAAATTACCATTATTGGCACTTGATCGCGCGGATTTACTGTGGGATGCAGGTGGTGTAAGTCTGCATTGACTGCATGGGGATTTCAGCTGAATTACCACTGGTGGTAATTTCGCTGGCGGTAATTCCGATGATTTTTTGGCAGTAAGGTGGAGGATTTGCCTCCAGTATGACGCTGGAGGTAAATCCTCCACTTTAAGACAAAACTAAGGATTTGGGGGAGTAAAAGTTATGATAATTCGGTTACTATTGTTTCAGTACAGCTCCATTTAAAGAAGACAGCCCTGAGAGACCTGTGCTTTTCTTATGAGAAAAATGAATAATATTTCTGCTAAAGTGACAATGACCAGATTCCCACAGCAACATCAGACTTTTTATTCAATGGGCCTCATTACACGGAAGGCGGTGATCCAGGGTGCTATTAGCACCCTGGACCATGCCGGTAAATTACCGGCACCGCCTTGGCGGTAAGGGGATTTACCGCCCCATCCCAAGGTCGGTGGGGCGGTAAATCCCCCTTCCGCCATTGCCCTTCCCCATTCCCATTTCTGCCCCATAGGGCTCTATGGGAATGGGGAAGGTGCTAATTACGGCACCGCAATTTTGCGGTGCCGTAATTAGCTCCGAGGTCCCTTAGCGGGTTGGTTTTTAACGCCTGCAAAAAGCAGGCGTTAGAGCACCAACCCGCTAAGGGACCTCGTAGTACGACGGTAAGGGTTAACGGTCACCGTTGCCATTAACGGTGACCGTTAACCCTTACCGCCGTCCGTGTAATGAGGCCCATTGTCACTTGACTAAATGAGGTCCAGCTATATCTGGACAACGACATTAGTTGCCTTCACAAATTGAACTTTAAAGCATTATCGCTCTAAGATGGCCACCATCTTGCTCCATTTACAACACATAGGGCCTCATTACACGGACGGCGGTGGACCAAGGTGCTATTAGCACCTTGGTCCATGCTGGTAAAATACCGGCACTGCCTTGGAGGAAAGGGGAATTACCGCCCTATTCCAAGGTTGGTGGGGCGGTAATTCCCCCTTCCCCCATTGCCCTTCCCCATTCCCATTTTTGCCCCATAGGGCATAATGGTAATGGGGAAGGTACTAATTACGGCACCGCAAATTGCGGTACCGTAATTAGCTCCCTGGTCCCTTTGCGGGTTGGTTTTTAACGCCTGCAAAAAGCAGGCGTTAAAGTCTCCAACCCGCAAAGGGACCTCGTAGTAAGGCGGTAAGGGTTAACGGTCAGCGGTACCATTAACGGTGACCGTTAACCGTTACCGCCGTCCGTGTAATGAGGCCCAGAGTCCTTACAGACTAGAGTTTTTTCAACAGGCATCAGTTACGCGCATACGCTAATGTTATTGTGAACGGGTAGCGCAATAGACATAGTTACTCGGAAACTTGTGGTCCATCACAAGCTATTCTGCGATATACTGAGACATGAGGTGATCTGCAAGGGAAGGTAAGCACATTAATGAGCTCCACCCGATATGGGTTCCAGCCATATTAGACCCACATGTAAACATTCCCTCACGCTCTCACTTAGTGGAAGCTACATTTGTTTTCCATACAGCTCTGCTGGACACCACAGCCTACCATTATAACTCTTATCAGGGGCTCTGGTAAGACACTTTATATTCATCGACCTCATTGTATTCTGTGACCTTTCAATATTACAAGACATACTCCTTGTACATCATGCAGGATGGGGACCCCGAAATCTGGAATGCTAACTGTAAATTACAGATCCCACTGATGGGAATGAGTGAACGATCCAATTGGAAATTATATCTTTCATGACTAATTGACCCTTTAGAGACTAAGAACAGGTACTGATTAACTCTCACATGATATGCACCTACTTGGGAATTTGTAACTTTATCTCTAAATGAATGAACACTGACCCAGGACAACAGAGAGGGTCATTGCTACAAGTCCACCCACCATTTGAGCAAAGAAGGTGTTGCCTTTATTATATATCATCTCCTGAGGAAGGCTGGGCTATCTCTCTGAATCAAGACCCATAAAGCCGAAACTGTAGCTTGAGTCTTCAGCTCCTCTTGCTGCCCGTATCCTCATTACATGATCTATGATCTATGCTACAGTGGCTTCTGAAATCAAATCGTGAAACTACCTAATACCTGTTTTTTTGTGCCTGGAGCATTTTCCCCCTGAAAGGAGATTCTTCCTGAGATGCGCTACATTGTTATTATTAGGGCATATTAGGGCATATAGTGAGTGTGGACCTAGCTTCAGGAATACACAGAACCCGTTACAATTATAGGGGGAAGAACATGGTGAGGGAAGCAGCGAAACAAGAAAGCAAGAGATAACAGGGAAGGGGGAGAACGGGGCAGTTTGGCAGCATGGGATCTCCAAACAATCAGGGGAGGAAACAGTGGGGAGCAGATCACCCAGTCTCAGGCAGGGTGGGCAGTGGAGGGTGTGTGGATCTAGTTGTTAGGGAGGAGCCATTCATTGAAGAGGAGGATCTTGAGCTCCTTCCAGAGGCGTAATGGGGCGAGTCTTGGGGCATAGACAGAGAAGGCCTGTTGTCTCGTTTTTTCCTTCCTGCACCAGCGCAGTTCAAGTCTGCACATGTCCTTACTTCTGGTGAATCATAGGCCTCTGAAGATGCTGAGACTCATAGTTAGGTGGCTTGGACGCTTCAGGGTGACAGCCTTATAGATGATGCAGCCGGATTGGAAGATGATTCAGGCTTGCATCCGGAGCCAGTGCAATTCAATGAGGGTCGGGGTGATGTGGTCGAAATTGGAGAGCCCTTTCATGATACGTGCTGTTCTTTTTTGTGTGGAGGTTTTCCCCAAGTTTCTTTGGCCGAAAAAAACTCATAGGATTATTTTTTATATATTTGGGGTGGTACCCCTAAACCCCCTTGCCTATTATCTAGTCCCTTTTCCCCACACTCCCTTACCCCTTATAGCCCCTTACCCCCGACTACCCACATATTTTTCAATTCGTTTTTTGGCTGTACAATTTTGGCAAAAAAGTCAGTGAAAAAAAGCCTGATGATGTAACAACGTCATACCGCAAGATACATCTCAGGGGTGCTAGTGTAGTCAGCGGGGGGCCTTCCAAAAGGGGTGTGAAGTCCTGGAGGTTCATAGCAGAGAGGCAGGTCCAGATATCAGGGTGTTCATTGCATTTGATCAACAGTAGGAATTCACTCTTTGAGGGGTTGAGCTTTAGGTCAGCATTGGACATACATGAAGGGATCAATGTGAGGCAAGCCTTGACCCTATGGCTGTCTTCGATAGAGGATATCTTGAGATAGAGCTGCATGTCCGAGCAGTTCCATGTAAAGATTGAATATCACAGGGATGAAGATGGATCCTTGCGGGACTCCACGGGTGATGGCTAGTGTTGGTGAGCTGGAGGAATCCATTTGTACTAACTGGTGGTGATTAGCAAGGTGTTAACAAGCTGAGGATGATCTCCCTGATCCCCATGCAGCGATGTAGATTGTCGGTGAGTGCCTGATGGTCTAATGTGTCGAATGTTGCTGAGAGGACAAGGAGAGCCAAGAGGCAAGGGTGACCACCATCAACGATATTAAGGCCACTGTTGAACACTTTGAAGGTAGCTGTTTTTGTGCTGCATTTGGGTCTAACGCCAGATTGGTAAAACTGAAGGAGGTTGATAGCTTCAATTTGTTGTTTGAATTCTGTAGCTACTGCTTTCTCAAGGATCTTACTGGGAAAGGGAAGATGGGTTATGGGGCTGTAGCTGCTGAGGTCACAGTGTCCAGTGTTGGTTTCTTGAGATGTGGTAGCATCTCTCTAGTCTTGGGGGTTGATGGGAAGGTGCATTGAGTTAGGGAGCTGTTGATGATTGTCTGGCAATGCAGGAGGGCTACAGTTGGAAGGGTCTTGAACATGGAGGCAGGGAGGAAGTTCTCTGCATATAATGTTGTCTTGAGGGATGCTAGGGTGGCAGAGAGGTTTTCCATTCTGAGGGTCCTGAATGTTGTCGATTTCACGGCAAATGTGCAGCTTACATTGCAAGAGTGTTATTACAAAGACACTAGGCAGCATCGCCAGATACAAGGTTTGGTTCATGGATCCGGTCCTTTTTGGGTTTTATAGGCACTTGGGACTGGAGAGCATAGAAAGATAATCTACTCAGAATAGAACTATAACCAAATAATAAATAATATAGCAGATCTGTCTTGTAGTTACCTCTCTCCCTTTTCCACAATACTTTATTAATTACCCCACAGACACCCGTGAAGGCCTAGCACATCTTTAGTCAGGATCCATATTTTACTAAAAGTCTTTTTCAGGATTCCCTTCTTAGATCATTGACAATACCCAAATTGTTTTACCAAAGTTTCCCCTGTATCTATAATAACTCTTCCCAGAGGCAAAAGTGTTTCCTAGGTCAACTCTCAAGGTATCTCCTTCCCCACTAAGGAGGGGATCCAGGAGAAGGTCGTGCCACGAGCCATCCAAGATGGCTGCCTCCTAGAGAGCTCTGTGTGGCTCTCCATTAATCCTGCGACATCCTTCCCTCTGCGGTGTCCGTTTCTCCCACAACTACAGCCAGGCGCATTCAGGAGGCGCCAACGAACATTTTAAGCCCAAAATCGTCTTTGGCGGCAGAGCAGCGGCCGAGTCCCGGCCTGGCCAGCAAGGCCTGCCGTTCACGCCGGCAGTGAGCCTCGGACGGAGGAGGGGATCGAGAGAGAGGTGCAAGAGCTCCCCAGCAAAGCTCGAGCAGCGGCGTCGGGGTAACACCCGACACCCAAAGCCAGCGGAGACCCGCGGGGAGAGTAGAGCTGGGCCGCATCAAGCAGCGGGTAGACGTGCGCGCCGGTGGCGCCAAGAGACACACAGTCTCTGTCCCTGCAACAGCCCGGCCGAAGCTCAAGAAGAAGTGCGACGAGCAGCGGTGCTCTCGCCGAGCACCCAGGTAGGAGCTCCCCCCCAGCGTGCGCAAGCTGCCTCCCCGATCCGTCTGGCTACGGACGCCCTGCGCTTCCGTCAAAATCATCGGTGAACGGGGGAGGCACAGCAGGATACACCTCACCAGCAACCGTCCCCAACGCCCAACCGGCTGCCTCCCCTCCGTACGAAGGCCGAACCCGACCCAAGGCGGAGCGGAGCGGAACACGCAGCGACAGGGGGATATCACCATCATTCCCCGCAGCCACAGCGAAAGCCACAACAATCAGCCCATTTGGGCCGAGGCCATCACTGTCAAACCCCACGGCCGCCGAGAAACAGTGCCCAGATCAGAGACCCTCAGCACCCTATAGCACACAGCAGAACGGCAGGCATAGGAGACCCGGACTAACAGTAACACTTCTAGGGGTTTTGGCTACGACACAGGGCCATACGGGTCCCGCCGATCGGCGACACAACTCCTCACACCGAGGCCCGGAAAAAGCCCGGCAGCTCACAACCAGAATACCTGCAGCCTGAGGAGCACAACGACCCCGTCTGAGAACCTCAGAGGACGCCTCCGCAAACCCTCTAGTAGAGGCAGACGCTCCTAACCCCCGAGCTAACCCTCATACTCAAGTGCCTCTGCAGTAAAGGGAGTAGACTGCTGCAAATCAAGGGGGAAAAAGCCGCCTCACCAGGAATTCACTCCAAACCTCCCCCAAACAGCAACCCGACGCCGACGCAGCTACTACCCTAACGTAGCCACCTTAACAAAAGCAATAGGCGTCATTCGATCACCAGTGTTTGACCACCAGTTATCCGCCTGTTCCATTTTCAAGTGCTTGGAAGCAGAAGATAGTTTAAAATGGGGAAATTAGACAAAGCCCAAAAGAAACTGAACTTTGGGTCTGGCTCCACCAGCAAACCGCATTCCGAAGCGAGCGGAGCAGCGTCATCAACACCCACTATGTCCCTGCCAGAAGAGCAATTACCAAGTTTCGATATCAGGGAAATTCTGATGGACCTCAAAGCTGGAATTGGCGACTTAGGCAGTAAACTCGACAACCTATCATCTAAAGTAGACCTGCTTCAACATCGCCTCGACAAGCACGCCGATAGGTTAGATACAGTGGAGCAACGAGTATCCGACCTGGATGATGGCGCAACAGGCCTTACCACAAGAGTCACCGCCCTCGAGTCCCAGATGAAAGCAGTCTGCGCCAAGAATGAAGACTTAGAGGGTCGCTCACGAAGGAATAACATCAGAATCATCGGAATCAGAGAACAACAACTCCAAGCGAAAATGGAGGACCATGTCGAACAAATCTGCATAGATCTCTTCGGGAACGAGCTTCTCTCCAAATTGTTTGTAGTTGAACGAGCCCACAGAATTCCGAACACCAGACCAATCCCAGGCGCAAATCCACGGCCGATTATTGCAAAACTATTAAACTATAAAGACAGAGATGCGATACTCAAGGCAGCCAGAGAAAAAGGGAAACTGCAATATGACGGAGACCCAATCCAGTTCTTCCCAGATTTCTCCCCTACCGTTCAAACACTGAGGCGCTCCTTCACGACAGTTAAGAGAAGGCTGCAAGACAACCAGATACTTTACTCAATGCTCTACCCAGCAAAGCTTCGCATTCAACACGAAGGGAAAGCCCTCTTCTTCCACACACCTGAGGAAGCCAGCGACTACCTTGATCACGCCGGCTGCAGATCCGCCGCTAATATCCCCAGACCGCAGCGTGAACACCAAAGACGCAGAGAACCGCCATAATGTTCGACCCAGGCACCCAAGGGAACAGGATTCATACCCCCGGCACCAATGCATAAACCTAATACCGCAGAGACTCACTCCCAGTGCGTTGGAGAGCCACCCGCCCCTCTCGGGAGGCACAAGTGCCCCAAGCACAGCAACCCTTAGAGTTTAGTTATGAAGAGGGAACCTCGCGGGTCAGTTGGGGGTTACCCGCGCGCGGGAGGGAAGGCACAGTTGCCACACCACCTCCAGTTGAGGTGCGCATCCTCACCTTCGTTTAGCCGTGAGGAGCGGCCAAGTTGTGCGCCACCAGTTCCACGCCGTCCTCCGACCCTGCATCCCCTCCGCTCGCCACCACCTCTACCTCACCGTCCATCCACCGAACCTCCTGGCAAGACCATAGGGAACAAAAAACGAATCAATATAGACCCTGACCCGTTCCATTCAGAATCATAACCTGGAACATAAGAGGAGGCAACATCCCATCTAAAACCAGGAAAATCCTCCAGTACCTTAGAAGACACGAAGTCGACGTTGCCATGCTTCAAGAAACTCACTTACTCCCAGGGAAGGATCATCAGTGGGCCAAGAGCTGGGGTTGCCATAGATACTTCTCCTCGTACTCATCTTACTCCAGAGGAGTCGCGATCTTAATACACAAGAAGATCAGCTTCCGACTTGTCCACACCACAAAAGACAGCGAAGGGAGAACTCTTCTTGTGAGCGGCATTATAGCAGGCCAGAAAATCACCTTTGTTAACTCATACGCACCAAACATAGACGGCCCCGACAACTTCAGCTGGGTACTATCCCGTCTATCATCCCAAGAACCTGCGACCATAATCTGGGGCGGAGACATGAATACAGTGCTGGACCCGGTGAGAGACAGATCAAGAGCAACCCCACATCCTCCATCCAAAGCCAGCCTCCAAATAAAAGAAATCTGCAAGGCATTCAATTTGATGGATGCCTGGAGAACGTCTAAAGGGGAGCTGCGTGAATACACTTTCCACTCCGCCGTACACAACTCGAGTTCCAGGATCGATTATCTGTTCACCTCCATGAACGGCCCATGGATCAGCGGCCCATGCGATATCCATCCAAGAACTCTCTCAGACCACTCCCCGGTAACTCTCGTTCTAAACCCAGCACACCCCAAACCCCCCCTACAACGGTGGCGTTTCAAAACCGGCTCAATGCGTGATGAGGTATTTGCTGCCGAACTAAGAGAAGAGATCGCGTTGTTCCTCGAAGTCAACACAGGATCTGTGGCCTCACCCAGCACACTATGGGAAACTCTAAAGTGTTTCGTCAGAGGGGTCTGCCACGCCAAAGAAAATGGCATATTGAAACTCATACGGCGGGAGCTGACAACTTGTGAAGAGAAACTAAAACAACTTGAACTCCAGCGCTCCAACACAACCAACCCGGACATACCAGTCGCCCTGAGGGAAGAGCTACAAAAATTCAGTAACGCAGCGGACCGGGAAGTGAAATTTCTAAATCGCAACAGTCTAGTCAGACAATACGGCGAAGGTCAAAGGCCGGGCGCCCTCCTGGCAAACCTGGTCAAGGCACACAACAATCAATCGCCAATAGAAAGGATTCGGTCCAGGCAAGGACACTTCGTCCATACTGACGAAGACATAGCGGAGGAATTCAGGCTCTTCTATCAGGACTTATACAGCAACAGTCACAACAGCGACCCACAAGTCGCGTTTGAGTACCTCGAAGATGCAGAGTTGTACTGGGTCGAGCACTCTCTGCGGGAACCACTGAATGACCTAATCACACAAGAGGAGATCACAGAAGCTATCAAAACCCTCCATAGCTCAAAAGCTCCTGGCCCAGATGGCCTAACGGGGGAATTTTACAAAGCCTTCGCCACCACCCTCGCCCCCCTTCTGGCGGCAGTATACGCCGAGGCACTAGAAAAAGCAACACTCCCCCACTCCTCCCGTGAAGCCAACGTCATCCTCCTGCATAAACCAGGCAAGCCACCAGAGGACTGTGCATCGTACAGGCCCATTTCCCTCCTCAATCTCGACAACAAAATTCTCGCAAAGGTGCTTACCAACAGGCTACTACCATTGATGCCCACCCTCGTCCTGGCAGATCAGGCAGGCTTCATCCCAGGCCGCAACACGACCTTCGGCATCAGGAGGCTGTTCAGCGTCATTGAAGCACTAGACCCCTCAACTCAAGCAATAGCGGTCCTCCTCGACGCCGAGAAAGCATTCGACTCGGTGGAATGGCCGTTTATGTTCGCTGTACTCACCAGAATGGGTCTGGGAGCCCGCTTTATCAAACTAGTATCGTTATTGTACAACATCATCATAGGTACGGCAAAATCGGCTCCAGTGATACTCCAGAGGGGCACCAGACAAGGCTGTCCACTCTCAGCATTGATCTTTGCCCTGGTGATGGAACCGCTGGCCTCCATCCTAAGAGAACATCGACAACGAAGAGGACTCGTTATTGGACCACACAAGCTCATCATATCCCTCTACGCGGACGACGTGGTCCTGTTCGTTCGCGATTCCGAAGAGAACCTGAACCCAGTCATGAGGGAAGTAATCAAATTCGGGACAGCCTCCGGCCTGAAAATCAATCAATCAAAGTCCATCATATTCCCGCTGACCCCAGCCACCAAACCCTTCGAAGATGACTTCCAATTCACATGGAAAACGTCCAATGTCCGATACCTGGGAATCCAAATGTCCCTGAGCTACCACGAGGTGTTCCGCGACAATTACGAAGAGGTGACCAAGTCCCTCCAGGAAAAAGTGACAAGATGGAAGACCCTACCACTAACGCTCTGGGGAAGAGCTTCCCTGGTCAAGATGGTGATCCTACAAAAATTACTCTACCTGTTTACCAATATTCCAATATTCCTTCCTCAAACTTATCTGAAGAGACTAAAAAGCATGGTCCTCGAACTACTATGGGCAGACAAACCGGCCAGAGTGGCATATGCAACACCAACACTTCCAGTGGCGAGCGGTGGCCTCGCCCTCCCAGACCTGGAAAAGTACTTTTGGGCAGCGCAAGCGCAATTTCTCAGTCACTGGTATGCCTCCCACACAATCCGACCTCACGTTCAGGTGGAACGGGTGCTAGCAACACCGAACCTGTTAACCGCAGTCATCTTCAGTCAAATTCCCGTTCCCAACTCCACCATGAACGTAATGCTGTCAACATATAGAGTTTGGCTGAGATTGGCCCAAAGGTACGGGGTAAAAACGAGATACTCTCCCCTTTTGCCCGTTAAATTCATTCCAGGAGTTCCGCTTACGTCTGAAAAAGTATTTCATCAGTGGGCCGAAAAACTGAAAATTGAGACTCTGGGGGATCTCTTCACAGAGGACGGCTTTATAACGCCGCAACAAGCAAAATCGAAGGGCGGCAACACCGCACTCGATGTATTCCTCTATTTTAGGACCCGATACACGTTTCAAGCGCTCCTGCCAGACTTCCCACGTCAGCCACAGACCTGGCAATTACTACACAACGCCATTCAAGCACAAGGTGAAGGCAAGCTGGTGTCACAAATCTACAAAGCTATTATTACTGATACATCACCTAAACTCTACCAAGCAAAGATCAGATGGGAAAGGTCCCTGCACAGTACAATATCAGAGGAGGACTGGACCTACATCCTGAAGCAGACTCAAAAAACCACCCTCAACTCACGCTTTAAACTAATCCATTTTAACTTTCTACACCAGACCTATTACACACCTGCGAAAGCAAACAAGCATCGGCCTGAAACATCTGCAAAATGTGAAAGATGTGGAGAACATTCAGCAGACTTCGTCCACTTGGCATGGGACTGCCCCGAAATAACACCGTTCTGGAATCATGTCTTGGAGACAACGGCAGCAATAGTGGGAGAGGCGATACAACCACGCCGGACAGCGGCCTTGTTGGGTATGACTAGGCTGCTCTCTGCCCCGACAAGGAAACTGACGGGCCTTCTGCTGACACTGGCCCGGAGGAGAGTGGCCATGTCCTGGGGCCGAGGCCCCCCCCCATCGTTTATCGCCTGGCGCAAAGACATCCTTTATTGTCAGGATGTAGAAACAGACTTTGTCAAACAACTTCCCCTACATGCCCGGCCTCCAGACATCTGGGGTCCGCTGATAACATTCTTGCTAAAAGAATCAGAGGAGGACTCTACCAGCCAACCAGATGCCTCAGACACAGGAGAAAGGTCACAGTGAAGGCACAGAACTAGCAGCACCATTTCCATGCTACATCGACCTGGAATCAGGACGGCACAAACAGTTGAACTATGGGCCGAGCCAGGGGGTGGGGAGGAGGGGGGGGGGATGGGTGGTGGGACACGGCGCAGAGTTAAGTCCACCTTAATTACCTTACTGCATGTTTTACCCTTCTACTTCCATTAAGAGTAAGTAAATACTTCACAAGGCCATAACCACATGCAGTAAAGGAGAACAAAACAACAGGGAGCTTTTTGAGTTCAATTACTCATGTCTGCAGTCTGTGGACACAGGCCTTAGGCACGGTCACCCATTCATGCACTATTGAATGCAACTATGGCTATGGAAATCTGGTCTAGTAGCTCGCATAGCCGTCCACACTGAAACCCCTAATGTACCTCAACACCTCTGCCATTAGTATAAGGCGACAACCTACCCAAAAGTTTGGTCTAGCTGGGCACACATCGAGTCTCTGGCACTAGCGATCTATCCTAAACCACCAACAGCACTCGCCCACGTGCCTGACTTTCAGGCTGCTTACTGGAGCCTAACCAGCCCACCTAAGTCCTAACCTGGCAAAATGTACACATGTCTCTCAAAGGGAACTCTTAGAATCTCTCATATATGTATTTCTGTCCCAGAGGGTGTTCCAACCACAAAATGCATTGAGGCCATACAAATGGGGAAAGGGTGCTATATAAATGACGAATACAATACAATACAATACTAACTCTTATTTTTACCTCCACCCAAAAGGTGGAGGGAATCACAGTCCAACATACCCTCAATATCTCAAAAATACTGTAGCTAGACACCCTGCAAAGCCCGACCCTAACGCAGAAAACCCTCAAAAACACTTCATGTGCCCATCTCTCTTAGACCCACCCTAAATTAACACGCCTTCAAAGCGACCCCATATGCCCATCTCTCCCTACCTCCTGCTAATCTAGTACATCTTAAAAACAACCCAGAACCACCTTGCTCGTCAACGGCCCACCCAAAACCAACACACACTCACATACACCACACACACCTATCCCTCCTAACCCAATACCAGCTCCATTCTCCCTGTTGCAGTTTTGCAGGCCTGTGTTCAGGCTCCAGGGACTGCCCAGTGGAGGTCCATGCACATGGGCTGGTATGGTATTCTCCAGGAGCAGTGTACTCGGCGCCTAGTCACATCCTAGGACAGGCACTGTGTAAATGTGCTGTACTCAGGCAAGGACAGGCCAATGCTGACGTGCAGGCCCAACATTCAAGTGTGGGGCCATTTTCTGGACAAAAGTGGGACGGTTTGATGAGGTGTTTCACTGTGCAGCTGGGAGTTTTTACTATTGTTACTGAACAAATATACTTTATAAAGGACAATTTACAACACATTTTACACAAAAAACTCCCCCTTGGGTACTACTAAAAAGGTCTGTCACTAAAGCAACAAAGTTCCATTTGAGACTGTGTGCCACTTTTTCATTGGTGCCCCGCCTTGCGGCCCGGCTGGATGTTCTGTTTGCCTAAGGCTCTCATGCCACTCATATCAATGATTGTAGCTGCTTTTTCCTCCCGTGACCTATTGACATGGGAACGCATACTGCCAGCCCCTGCTATGGCATGTTAAGATACATGTATACCCAGTGGCGGAGCCAGGTTTTGATGCCAGCAGGGGCAGAGTGCTCCTCAGGGGTGACCGCACCGGTTGGATCAGAGAGGGGTTGGGTCACTACCATTTCCTTACTTTTTACAGGTATAACTAGGAACTGTTGATAGGGAGACATACTTTTTTGTGCATTATGTCTGTATGTTGCAGCATTTATTTTCAATTATAAATTAAACAGTTACTATAAATTGTACTACTTCACTGTCTTATTGGGTTGCTTAATATTCAAGGAAAAACTGGCAGGGATTCTACCTGAAAAACATATTTCATTTATAAAACCCTTACACTACAAGCCACATATATTATCAGTTACACACCACACATGTGTTATGGCGGAAACGTCCAATTCAAATTTAACTTGAATTTGACCATGAAATCTATTACGTGAAAAGCTCATCATCCCCTGCTACTCCCACGCCTCCAAAGCAGATTTGACCTGCCCACCGCCTCCAAACAAAGGTCAGGTGGTCCATTAACAAGGCTCTTTTCCAATTTTGCAATGAGCAGCAGTTGATAATTGAACAAGGCTGCGTGCACCGGGGTGGGGGCTTTGGGAAGAAGAACGCACCCAAAGTATACACAGTCTGATGATCTGACTCGAAAACCAAAGTACTGCAGGAGCCGGCTAGGCCGGCGGGCACGGCACACGCGCAGAGTCGCTCACAGGGCAGGCAGATCGGGGAGTCAGGGAGGGTCTGACACTGTCACAGTCAGGTGGATTATGACTGTCTCAGGACGGCAGTGCAGTCAGTGGCAGGCAGGCCCAGGAAGGCTGGCTGCGCGCGGGGCACCGTAGGCACGGCCTGACCAGTAGCCTGCAGCCATTAGTGGCTTAATGTCTGTCCGGTATGCCCTGATTACAGGCAATATTTGTGTCCTGTAGGTGTGATTACTGGCACAATAACTTTGGATGCTGCATGCCTAGAGGAGCTAGGAACTATCTGACAAAGCAAGATTACTACAGAGAAACTAACTGGGCTTTGGAATGTCTCCACTCTCCAGTTGTTACATGAAGTACCTTTAAGCAGACAGCGCAAACATACAATTACATTTTACATCTAAGTACTTAAATGAATGCCAACAACAAAGGGGCGGTTGATTACACCCATCGATCTTCGTGGGGCTAATATTTTATAATTCTGTATTTTACAGTATTTGCCTAAATGGTTCCTTTTTTTAAAATCTGCATTTACTCAGCGACCGTTATTGTAGCGTTCTGGTGGGTTATAAAGGAATCATGTGCACTGAGCACATGCAGTCATCAGCAAATATGAAAGTTGAGCTTGTTGCATTGGTGCCTGCAAGCGCCTTCATGTGTCTATGTCGAAAAAGGCACGCGCGCACGCATGCCTTGACGAGTTTGTCGTAGTGCTGAGAGCCACCCTTGCAGTGCTGCGCTATGGACGCTGTGATCACGAGAACGATCTATTCTGTTTGTCTCGTGGAGGGAGGTGAATTGCACCTGTCAGTCTGCCTCTCAAATGCAGAGTCCTGTCAGGGTGTTTCTTCTCTGTACTCACTCTTCTCAGTCTGTCTCGGTCCTCTCCTCTGGAGGCCACTCTTTCTCTCCCTACTTGGACTACTTGTCCCAGCAGGCAGGCCACTAGTTTTTAGGCTGGGTGGCAGGCTGCGCCTGCGCAGATAATTGCTACATTGTAGCAAAGGTGTCCGGCTTCTCTGCCCTGGTGACTGCCTGCCCTTATCGTGGCTACAGATAGTCTGGGCCTGAGCCGGGTGAGCTCGGGGAAATGGAGGAAACTAGCAGGTCTGTCATGTCATCCGCAGCATAGTGCGATTTTCATTCATCAGCACTGTTGATGAGTGGTGGAAATTGGAAATAATTGGTGGGGGATCCCACACGTGCGGGGTGGGGGTGGAGTTTGGGGGGGTGGGGAGGTAGTGCCCGAGGAGGCGGCGTTTTAGGGGGCGGAGCTGGCAGTTGACCTCAGATCAAAGCAAATGTCTAAAATAATAGTTTAAATGGCGCTATTTCTTTCATGCTGCTTCTTTTCCAAACTATATGTCAATTCCACTTTAAACCAATTCCATGGCACTGGTAATGAGTTACTTCACTATGCGGGTAATAGTTTTGACCAGTGTTGCTGAGTAAATATTCTTTAAAATGCACAATTTCTTCGTGGCCTTTATCGATTTATCCCAGGCGTTCAATAAAGTAAATAGAACAATGCTATGAGACAAACTAAAAGCATGGAACTGCCCAGAGGAAGTGTTAGACCCGATAATAGCACTACACACACAAACATCTCTACCTGTTCGGCTAAATCGACAAGGTCTGCTCTCAAAAGAAATCCCAGCAGAACGAGGGGTTAAGCAGGGATGTCCTTTGGCATCTGCCCAGTTTGTGGTCTTCCTATGGGACTATAAAGACTCTGAAACAATCACTCAATTCTTTCCCCCAGAAATAGGTAACACCTTGGTTTCCCGGATCCTCTATGCGGACGATATGATCCTACTTGACCAGACGCTGATAGGCCTCCAACGGCAGTTAGACAATCTGGCCAAGTATATGTCAACCAACAACCTTGTGATAAACAACACCAAGACTAAGATCATGATTTTCAGCAAACACAACCAGAAATGAAAAACCAATGCAAACTAACTCATTATCGATGGTTCACTGAATGAACTAAAAATGCAACAAAACCTGTGGGAGAAAACAAAAAATCTGGCATCCCAAATGAAACGAATCGACAGGAAATATGGTACATTTTCCCTACTAACGGCGATCAATTTTTACAAGGGTAAAGTGGTGCCATCCTTGACATATGGAATGGATGCTGCAATCACTATGCCGGCCTCGATTTGGTTGAAACTTAAAGGCTATCTGTGAAGGACAGTGTTGGGTCTCCCAAACCCGGTTCCGACAGCAGCCCTCAGAAGAGAACTGGGACTACTGTCACTAGAGGCGACACGAAGGGGGCAGAGCCAGCATAGCGCTCATGGTGGCAATGAGCTGCTCCACCCCCCCTACTCCGTGCTGTCACAGGCATTTTATTTTTTCTTCAAAAGGTTTTTTTTCAAAATAATTTGGGATTTGCAGGGGCTGACTCTGGCTGGATCCCGAGATCAATCTACACATCTAGTGCCGGATCTCGGATCTGGCGCGAGCCGGCCCAATGACCAGCACTGCTGTTGATGAATGAAAATCACACTGTGCTCAGCACCCAGGCTGCCGCTAGCTCATCATTGCACTGGATGATCAAGAAGATCCTGTCCGTATTGCCATAGATGGGAATAGTCATAGTCTGACACCGATTTTCTGCCGCAATAATTTTCTCTTGTCTTTTGAGGCAATTCCATTATATTTTAACCTCCAAGTTCTAGGGCCCCAAATTCAACTTTCTCTGCCACCCCAAGCTCCCTCTTTCATCAGCAGCAGACTTTGTGCATGGATGTATTCAAATGGATTGCTTTGCTTTGTAAATGGTTCTGCCACATTAACAGCACAGCACAGTTGCAAAGGGTACGGCATAGATGTAGGGCTCTGCAACCTTTGGCTCCCCAAATGTTATGATGTACAACTCCCATCAGCCTAGCCTGCACAATCAATGGTGAGAGTGATCATGTGAGTCATGGTCCAAAACACCTGGGGAGCCAAAGGTTGCAGACCCCTGGCATAGAGTAATGAGGGCACGTGGTAACTATCATGGGGCAGAGGTTTCCACGTAAGACTTCACCTTCTTCCATCCTGCGGGAAGGCCACAGACAATGCAGTGTCAGAATTGTTGATTGACAGTATTTCTTTCCTTTTTACCACAGGGACTCGTAATGAGGGTATTATAGGGATGGTCCTATTGGTTAATATTTTCTGAGCAATCCCTCCGATAATAAAAACGTTGGTGAACCCGGAATGTGATGCCTACCACCAACAGTGGCACTGGCGACCTCACTGATACAACTAGGAAGGGCAATTTGGGCAAACGAAGGACGGGTAGGAGCTACTAATACTAACACTCAGCCCTCTGCAGACACCTCTCCCATACTGCACTACAGACCACCAGAACTCCTAAGCACAGCAAACCGCAAATAGTTCACAACACCACAGCCACAAAACATAGCACGCACAACCTTGCACAATGCCACATGACGGCTGCCTCCCGAATCTCACGCCCAAAGCTTCCAATACAATGGGGCAGGTTTAATGTTTTAGGAACAAAGATATATCCCCTGTTTGCTCCGTTGCCGATAGCACAGAAGCTGTCAACTAGAATTGCGTTATTGTAGCAGTGGCCCTGCCAGAGTCCCACATCACTTGATTTGACAGGCCACTATTCTGACCAGCCAGTGAGGGCACCAGAGGTTATAGTTTAGTGGACTGACCGCAGCAGAACCAACAATATTGTTTTCCCCTGCTGCTGCCAGGCAACAGAGTTGCTTAGTCCTGACACAGTTCTGCTTCAAAGAAGTAAAACTTTATGCAATACTTGCTGTGTTATGCTATTTGGGTCTTGTGTAGTACACCCCTCAGCCATGCATGGTCCGTTGGCACTTAAGGGCCTGCAATAGGTGGGATGGGGACTAATATTGGAGTAGAGAGAGCAGGACAAGGATGCTTTGTTGCAATGTTGAAGTGTGCAGATCTGAAAAGGTATGGCTTTGCATGGTGTGAAAGTTAGACATTTTGCAAGTTGTCTGGAGCCATGGTTAATGTGGGCTCCAGGTCCGTAAAGCACATTTTGTGTGGCTGCCTGTGGTGTCTAGCCGAGTGGTGTTTAAGGAGAGTGTGGAGGGAAGTGTTGGTGTATCTGTGGTGGGTTAGATTGGTTATTAGTCTCTTGGGGTGGTGTATATTACATTGTGTTAACGTGTGTCGTTTCAGTGCCAGAGTTGTGTGTTGAGATGTGTTGCTGGTTTTGTGAGAGGTAGAATCATTTAGAGGTGGTTATTGTTGCCATACCTTTTCTGGTAGGACCCCCGGCACCACCCATAACTATTGCATAAAAACTTTTTGACTTTTGTTTTTTTCCAAATAAAAAAGTGTTTATTTATTTATGTTTTATTTTATATAGTTTATTATAAACCTTTAGCATTCTATCATATATTCATTATAACAAATCTTAAAAGAATTCACATTATACAATTTCCATATACATATACATACACAGTTTTAAAATTGTGTTCCGTTTCATCTTATATCTTTACTCTTTCAAATACTTTTAAAAAAAAAGCTAGTCACCACAATTATCAATGAAGTATCCCACCCAGCACAAACTTTGATGAAAAACGCTCAAAATATAATGTTCTCAGATTAGTTAGACCTGTACATGATAGAAATATGCATTTTGTCGTTTCCTTCGGATCAACACTCTTACAAAACCTACATATATTGGCTTGTCCATGTTCCATCATGCGAGTTGTCAAAATGCCCTGCGTGGAATACAGATTGTAACATAACCTCTATAATCAACTACGGGTTCGTGATCAACAAGTCTACAGGAGCTCCCTCGACATCTAATATCTCTAAAGAGTCAGCTTTCCACTTTGCCAAAGTTCTATCACGACCCCTTTTCAATGCTGATACAATATTTGAAAAAATGAGGAAGAATTTTCCATTAAGCATTTCTGAAAGATAGATAATTTTTTCCAGCATTCCATTGCACCTAATGATAAAATACCTAATTCATAGCTTATCAATTGTATAGGTACACTCATAAGGACTAGTAAAATCTTCTTCCAGAACACACCTTCTAATACACCCCACATTTTATCTGGAAGACATTAAGAGCTTTCAGTCCCATACGTTAATAGTGAGACAACTTTTGCCTTATAGTATACAATTATTGGTATAAGCGAGAATTGGCAGTGTCGACTGAGTAATAATACATCTTGGGCTGCCAAGCTCTTTTCCCTCATTTTTAAAAGCTCAACACCTGGGGCATCCACACTACTAGAATGTATACATATTCCCAAGTATGAGAAAGATGGCTCTATTTTCAAGGGTTCCCCACTTATACTCCAAGAGAGGTAATTTATCTTCCTTCTTCTACACTTCGCGACTTCGTAGCATTCACTACTTATTGCCTAGGCAGCTGTCACTGAAAGCGGATCGCTGTTGGGTCTAGCAGGATTAGGTTGTACTTTTTTCTTTACCAACCGCACTATTGCATGGTCTCGGCCAATTTCCCCTAAGTGGCTTACTTCCTCCCCTCCTACGTTTAATTGCATATCTAGAGGGTGTAACAACTCAAGGGAAGCAATTTCTAGGCCGCTTCTATCAGTGTTAACCTCACCAGTCTTGAATCTACATATAACAGGACTGAATCTAGTTGGTAATCATTCAGAAATTCAACACAGCTAATATCCCTGGAAGCAATAGACCGCAAACTAGGTATATGATGGAATAAATTGAGCGCAATCCGTCTATTTAAAATCAGCCCACCATCAAATGCCAATAGTCTTTCTAGACATAGACAATTTTCTGCCTCGTTTTCAATGTTTAAAGCTGCTTTCCCTTTATTCGGGATTTGTTCCGCGGACCACGCTTCTAAATGCTCAGTTATTTTAACCGAATCCTGTTTCGTGTCATTATTGCGTCTTTTTTGTTCCAACGTCCAAAAAATTGGTGACTTTATCGTCTGGACATATCTTACACCTTGCGAAGCCGCTGAGAGCACTGCTACTTGATGCATAGGATCTTGGTACTATTTGGTCTCCCGGCTCAGTAAGGGAAATAGTTGTACCGACTGAGGAGCCTCTTCGTAGCAAGATTTGTTTGCCTATTCGTGCCTTTGACTTGCTAATTTGCACATTTGATACACGTGATTATATTTCTATATTGTTGCTATTTTAAAAATAATGTTCTATTGAATTTAGTAGGTTCTTGGTATTTGTTGTAAAACCGCTGTGTTTTTATACTAAATTACCTCTTTTATCAATCAGACCCTTTGTATAAGTATCTGCTGCCTTTTACTTGTATTCAACACGCTCAAACTACAATATCCAGGAGTTTTGTAGTTTGCATGCTTATTAGTTTGCAGACTAGCATGATAACAAGTCGGTCTGTGCCGATCTGTCGCGTGTCTTGGAGTTCTGGACTTCACTGGTGTTATTTGTACGTTTCTCTCGTAACTTTGTATATTGATTTTACCAGATAGTCTTACCATGCATCCTCTAGATGCCATTGCCTCTGCTAGGAATAAACTAACTATGCAGCCAACTGCGCAATGCATACAAAAAGCTCACAAACGCTACATTAAACTTTTGAGTCACTGTTCCTCACCTCCCAAAGCTTCGAACTTGGGCACAGCACATGACACAAATGTGTTAGACATCATTCCCTCTATTAATTCTGGATATTTGCACTTCTTAATCCTACATTATGTGAACACTCGACAGCAACATTAGACAATCAGAGTGCCAAGCAGGATATTTTTATCCACGATAGCTATACTGAATGAAATCCCTAGTACCTATCGTACCATGCAAATGTGCAATAATAGCCAGCAATATCTTGCAGCTTCTCTGCATTCTTCACTCCAGGCTCTTGGATTCAATCAAATGATCACCAAGCCTACACATAATGCAGGCCACATACTTGTTTTGATATTGATTCGTAGTCTGGAAAACTCTACTCCCAAAATCTCTCTATGTCCATGGTCAGATCATTGTCTCATAACCTTTGAACTACTATCTCCCGCGGCCTCCCAAAAGGTTAATACAAACCAGAGACAACAAATCAGAACTAGAAATCTACGCAGCGTCACTCCTGAGGCCTTCAAACAATTGGTTACTCCTATGCTAACTCATTTCACTAAACTAATGATATAAATACTCTTATTCATCATTTCCTGCACATTACCTCTTCAGCTATGGACAAACTCACCCCAATTAAAACAATCAAAACTGAAGTGTGCAATAAATCCTGGTTCTCCCTTGATATTCTAAATTGTAGAAAAAATGAGAGATCACTAGAGAGTGTTTGGAGGAGAAATCCAGGCCCCTCCACCCATGCTAAATATAAAGCCACTGCCTTGGACTATAAACAGGCCATCTTGTCCGCAAAAAAAGTATAATTTCAATTCCAGAATATCTAAGGCAAATTCGGACAAGAAAGAGCTTTTCTTTAATTCTGAAAGAGTTGGAGGGAAAAACGACTCCTTATGCTGCAATGCAATTCACTGATACTTGGTGTAAGAGTATCCAAGATGGCTACTCCACTAAGATTATATCCCACCAGGACATTATCAATGCACAGAGTCAAGACCCTGTCTACCACGATGCTCCTACCCCTCACCCCATTCATGCTTCTGCTTCCACTCTCATCTTTTCTCTAAGTCATCTTACTAATGATACTCTCCTTGACATCTTCTCTGGGCTGAGACCTACCATCTGTCCTGGAGATATCTGCCCAGGCACCATTGTCAAGGACTGCATTCAGTGCCTTGCTCCTTTAGTTATGAATATTATCATCTCCACCTTTTCACCTGCGGAGGTCCCTCAATGCCTCAATGAGATTTGGATCACTCCTGTCCTCAAGAAGATAACTCTCGACCCTGAGGTTGTTAGGACTAATAACCCTATTACGACTCCCTTTTTTACTGAAGGTCCTCGACAGGGTGGTGTGTCTCCAAATACAAAAACAAATTAATGACAATAACCTTCTGGCCGTTCACCAGTCTGGATTTCGTGCCGTGCATGGGACGGAGACTGCAATGTTAAACTGAACAGACAACCTTGTGGAGACCTCTGACAAGGGTAAAATTGCCCTACTGATGTTGATTGACCTCTCAGCGGCTTTCGACTTGGTGGATCATTCCCTGCTATGGGAGACGTTGGGCAGTCTCATTAATTGTTCCAGCCAGACCGTAGCATGGATGTCATATTTCCTGAGTTCTAGATATCCAGGGTTGCCATTGGTAGCTTTCAGTCACAGCCGGAGACATTAGCTTGTGGTGCTCCACAAGGCACATGCCTTTTGCCTACTCTTTTTAATATGTATACATGTCCTCCTTTTGACATGCTTGACACTATAGATATAAAATCTATACTGAGGGAACTCAGTTTGTGGTTGAGCTCTCAGGCAACTATGATCTTGATACTGTCAATGTGAACAGAGTTTATGACCTCATCCAAAACTGGATGCTTGTAAACTCTCTTGCCCTAAACAAAGAGAAAACTGAGTTGATGCTTGTTTGTTCAGCAAATCGGTTAAAAAAGATGGACATAAGATACAACATCCTCCTTAGAATTTCTAATTGTTCCATTCAAATCAGTTCCCAGGTTAAGACACTTGCGGCCTCATTCCGAGATTGGAGGTAATCATGGCACTATTTGCACCAAGACTGCCTCCAATAACGGTACCGGCACCGGTCTCGTTCAATGGGGATTTACCGTTGTAGTCCGACCTTTGCGGGACCGGTAAGTCCCCATTGAAAAAACCATTCCCCATTCCCATTTGAGCCCCCATAGGGCTCAATGGGAATGGGGAAGTAGCTAATAATGGTACCGCAATTTGCGGTACCGTTATTAGCTCTGAAGTCCCTTAGCAGGTCCCGTCCATAACGCCTGGTAAAACCAGGCATTGAAGGAGGGACCCACTAAGGGAACTCGTAGCAGGGCGGAAAGGAATTACCGGCACCGGTCTCCTTAATGGTGCCCGGTATCCCTTACCGCCCTAGTCGTAATGAGGCCCTTGGTGTTTTATTGGATTCTGGGCTAAATATGCAAAATCATGTCCTACAGGTGAAGGCCTCTTGACGCGCAGCAAGTTCCTTTTAAACTCCAAGCAGGTAAATTGAATGTTGAGCACTAGACCACCAGGAAAGCAAATTAACAGTCTCTCAACACATAGCCTCCACAGCCGACAGTAATTGCTGCACTTGCCGCGCTCATGCGCACCAATGTCCTTTTAAGCTCAAGGCAGGTAAATTGAATGCCGAGCACTAGACCACCAGGGAAGCAAATTAACAGAGTCTCTCCACACATAGCCTACACAGCTGACAGCACTTGCTACACCTGTCGCACACTGATGCGCAGCAAGGTCCTTTTAAACTGCAGGCAGGTAAATTGAATGCTGAGCACTAGATCACCAGGAAAGCAAATTAACAGAGTCTCTCAACACATAGCCTCCACAGCCGACAGTAATTGCTGCACTTGCCGCGCTCACGCGCACCCAGGTCCTTTTAAGCTCCAGGCAGGTAAACTGAATGCCGAGCACTAGACCATCAAGAAAGCAATTTAACAGAGTCTCTCAACACATAGCCGCCGCAGCTGACAGCACTTGAGGCACTTTCTACAGATGTTGCTGCTTGTTAAGCTATATTCTGCCCTCCTAGGCTTAGTTATGCTATGTCAGGTTCAAGGCCCACACTTTATAATCAATTGTCCTGGGCTCCGCTGGCCACTATACCTCACAGACACCCCAACCTTAGCACCAATCAGGCTTGCATTGGTTTATCGCACAATGTAGCAAAACATATGAACTAGCACACGACAAAGCCAACCACACACTGAATTACACCCACGAGATTACCATGCATTACCAGGTACCCATAAGTACCAAACGCCAGTATCATTGCATTACCAAAATGTCCATTATGTTTCAAACCCTATCGTGTTTTGCCCAACACCACTAGCACAATATGTTTCAAATGCACAACTTGTTGCTAATTTGACACGAGTTCCCACAACCATTCATTGGAGGAGAACAGGAGAGAGGATCTGCCCATCCCCACCATTTGAGGTGTTAGCCTCCTCCAAAGTTTGGATCTTGTTGCTTCCATGGTGATGACCGTGCCTGATTTCCTGTCCCTTTCCTCACACCTGTTCATTGGCTGCAGAGGGGGAGAGACAGATCTATCAGCCTAACAGAGATCCGCAGGACCAGCTTACCAGCCAGGTAAATGCCAGAGTGGTTCCCCGTGAATGCCACCTGCCACCTGGTACAGCAAGCAGCCCACTGTGCCGGATGCCACAGATGACCCTGGCCCGTTACTATCAGCACACCCAGAGCTCGTGAAGGCAGTCGTGTGAGCGCCATCTGCCCTGCTACCTTCGACAGCATCTCAATTAAAAGAAAATGCTTGGAAAATGGCTCCTGGCAGCAGCGCATGCCCGCATCTCCACCCCAGGACATGTATGTTTTACCACAGCATTGAAGCTCAGGGCAGGCCGCCTCCCCCTTCTACCTCTGTTAAACCATCAGACACCACTTGGACCCTAGTGTGCCCAGAGCCAAACCAACTCTATTAAAGGCTGCACTTTAAAAACAAATCTAAGCACAGGGTCCTCTCCCCCAGGCCTGGGCAGTGTCACCAGAAATCCCCAAATCCCCCAAATACTTTATTTATTGTATTTATTTATTGTTTGTTTGTTAGGCACTTATACAGCAAGTAAAATACTGTTTTGAAGCGCTCACAGGGCGAGGGGAGGGAGCAAGGGAGTGAAACACATTACAAAACACACTATTTAAAGCAGAGGAGGGAAAAAGGGATACCTACTATGCCTTGTGAGTATTCAGAACCTGCAAGTGCAGCAAGGAAGAGGGCCGAGGAGGTAAGTGCTGGTGAGTCCGAGCTCATGGGTAAGGCACAGATGAAGTGCTTGGATTGTTGAGTGCTACACGGCCTGGAGCAACGTTAGGTGTAAGTGCAAACCTGCAGTGCGGAGGGTGTGCCAAGGCAAGTGCTGAGGTAGACAGAAGCTGGGGAGATTGGGTCTGAGTGGTCAGGGGGTCAGAGGACACCAATCACAGCAAATGTGGAATTAGCAGAGGAGAGAAGAAGGAAAGGAGGAGGTAAAGAGGAAACTCTTGAGGAGTTTCTAGAATTTAAGGAAGTCATGCTCAAGGCGCAGAGGAAGGGAGAGGCTGTCCCATAGGAGGGAGCCAGCTGAGGAAAGCGATCGACCACCTACCCTCTGTTAAGCAAAACGCTTTACACACAAAGAGTTGGTGCAAGAGGAACGTAGTGGTCTTCAGGGAGAGCATTTAGTAATATAAAGTTGAAAATAGTGAGGTAGGTCCTCGGGCCCAGACAACCTTGTTGATGATGCAGAGGGATTTGAATTTAATCCGTGAGGCAACCAGGAGCCAGTGAAGACTTTTTAGGACAGGAGAAATGCGGCCAAGGATAAGTCTTGCTGCCCTATTCTGGATTAGCTGGAGGGGTCGCAGAGTGGAAGAAGGTAGATTCAGGAGGAGGCTATTGCAATAGTGAAGCCTAGAGGGAACCAGGGATTGGTTAACATTAGGCCTCTGGGGGAAAGTGAGAAAAGTGAGAATTCCTTTGAAAAGGAAAAGCTGAAAATGGGACTTCTTGACAATGTCCTGAGTGTGAGGGAGGAAGGGGAGAGAGGAGTCGAAGATGACTCCACGGTTTCTGGCTTCAGAAGAAGGAGCAGGGGGAGAGCCAAGGAGGAAAGCAAGAGTGAAGGGAAGAAGAAGAGAGCAGGGGTCTCGATGGGAAGGAGCTCCGTTTTACAGGCATTGAGGCAGTGATTGTTGGAGGTGCACCAGGACTGGATTGGAGATAGGCAGTCAGGGATGATGGGGGGTGCAAGAGGGTCAGCAGGAAGTTTGAAAATAGTTGTGTGTTGTCTGCATAACACTGGAAGTTGGAGGAAAGGGAAGAGATGAGGCGTGCAAGCTGAGAAAGGTAGATGTTAAAGAGCCAATGGGAGAGGATAGAACCCTGGGGGACACCACAGGTGGTGAAGGAAGTGGAGAGGAGAAGGTGCCCAGCATGACTTGGGAAGAGCGATCAGCTAGGAAGGATGTCAGCTAGACCAGTGCCCGTTCCAAGATACCAACAGTATCGTGGAGCCTTTGTATGAGGATGGTATGGTTGACCTTGTCAAAGGCAAAGGAGAGATCGAGAAGGATGATGACAGCTGGGGGGTTGGAGTTCAGAGATTCGAGCAATTCTTCACAGGAGTTCAGAAGAGCAGTTTCTGTGACTCTAGATGCTCTGAATCCAGATTGATGATCGTGGAGACCACCAACAAGTTTGGTTTGCAAGTTGAGTTGGGGCTGCGCCAGCTTCTCAAGCAGCTTCCCCAGGAAGGGCGTGATGGAGATAGGGTGGTAGTTGGCAGGACAGGTAGGGTCTGCTGAAGGTTTTTCAGAAGGGGGCGCACAAGGGTCACCTTCTATATTTGCTATGTCAGATAGATGTTCCCCTAATAACTATATGTTTCAGTAGTTGATAGCGATATGCCCCAAACATGAGTTAGTCACTAGTTCTATCTAATCTAGATTGTGACAGGTGAGATCAATATTTCATAGTTTATGAACTTAAACAGCAGGAGCTATGCCACGTTACTATTAGACAATTTATCCAGCCTGCTTTAGAAACGGTCATGCATGGGCTTCTTATAAAGTGAATCATATTATTTAAATAACTTAATAGTTCTGATGTCACATAGTAGTGAAGGGTTCCCATCTAAAATCTGCAGTGTGGCCAATACTTTCGAGCGAAACCCATTTCCAGTTACAAGATGGCCCACAGTTTTTCACTTGTAGATACTGTTGTTTTCGCCGTCTTCGATTTCTACGACCGCACCTTGTGGGCGTTCCGCATTTTGCCAGTATTCAGCTGCCTTTTCACTCAGCAGCGCAGCAACGTCTAAAGGTAACCTAAAACTAGCGCGAGGGGCTATTACGGACAGGAGAACGCCACTCGAATCAAAGCGGAATACGAATAACTACAAGTGAGTTCTGCTTGCACTAAAATGAAACGGGGGTTCGTCGCACATCACTGTTTGTGGTTTCTCTCAACGTTGCCAACGGCTGGCAGGCCATTTTACATTGACGGTCGGAGTAAACCTTTTTCTTTCTTTCTTTCTTCTTTTTTTCATTCTTTTGCTTTTCCGTCCCTTTCTCCCTTCCGTGTTTCCTTTGATATAGGTGAACACTGAAACAAGCAAACTGTGTGGGGGAGGTCTTGCTACCTTCTATTTTCACTAGACCGGCATGGCGTTAAATCGCGTCCCAGCCACTACAGATACTCGAGATCTGACGTTCCCAGCTTAAGGTCAGTCGAGTTCCATAATGTCAATAAAACCATATCGCTCTAGCTATTTCAATACGACAGGACCAGTGTGATAGTAATGCCATACATGTATAGAAGAAAATACAATACGAATAGAATTTGACAGGATGCGCCTGGCATTTAATCAATGGATCTTGTCATCTCACTCTTGGTTTATAGAGCGTTCCTATAACAGGCACGCGTTGTCAACATATTACTTAGTTTAACTAAAAGAACTTGATTTAGAGGGGTTCGAGTCATGGTAATTGACTTCAACAGAATATTCTCACCATGCTTTAAAAACTCTAAAATCTCACAACTGTTAGTAGATCATACCGTGTTATTACTGTTCTATCATTAATGAGGCTTTGCCGACCCACTTTCTTCCAGGGGATTTTACTCCTGCACACGAAGACGTTTTTTGTACTCCAACAACTATTTACCAGTTGACGGCGAGTGAACCCTTCAAGGTATTTACAGACCTGGAGGACTACTAACTACTATAATCAGTGGTTATATTCACAATATCTGACTGATTTATTCGGTTGTTTTTGTTTCTCTCCCTTTTTGCTGTGTAGGTTGGCGTTGTACAACGATAAAAGCTTTCCTCTAAATACGGCCCCCCCTCATTTGCACCAAGTTACATGGTCAATTTTTGAAGTCTGTAAACAATTGTAATGCCAATTGTTGTTCATAGCATATGACCCCTGAAGAATTTCCCGGTAACAACTCTCCCGAAGGAGAATGGGAATGAAACATGTCGGGTTTTTTCTGTGAGAAATATGTCGCAGTTATAATAAGGCATTGAGAGTCGCTTTGGATCCAGAATTAGCAATAAAAAATGATTAGTTACTAAGGAGATCCAATTTAGACATCCGTACTGTGGGTTAATCCAGGATGCTAATGTTTTTTATATAAATATTTGTTTATGTCATTTGTGCTGTCTATCATGAAATTGGATGTCGTTGTTTTAGTTGTGCAAAAACCACCACAATAGAGCAGTATTTGTAATCATAGTCGCTGTGTTTTGCTATCCTTACGTTTCTTTAGTTTCGGTGGCGGTAGTTTTTTTCACGCACACATGGAAATTTAGGAGCACTTCTTTCCCACTTTTTCTTTATTAGTTTTGCATTTAGTGATCGATTGTTCCTGCTTGAATTCATTGTGATTATTGTGGTTGGTATGCTATTTTTAAGAAAAGAAAATTAAATGGATTTTTATAACATGTAATTCTGTAATAAAGTATAATAATATGTATATTTTTGCAACCTCGGATGTCAGTGTAATTTGTTGTAACTGAGGGGGTGTAGCAGCAAGGTTTTCAAATAGTCGAATTTGTATCCCTAAGGGAGTAGTGACGAGAGGAGCAAGGACCCTTCTGTTTTTGATAATACATTTTTTGTGGGCATCGTCCTAGGCCTCTCTTAAATAAAAACCCAGTCCATCTCTAGTTCTATAGCGCCCAAGGGACTGCATAACATATTACAGCACTTCTTTGTCAAGTTCGGGGTGACACTGCCTGCATGCAGCTCCTCCCGCCGTCCAGCAAGCAAAAGCCTACCAGCCGCACCCCGGCCCTTCCCAGCATCCCCCTAATCTCTGTGAGGGAAACATGCTATAATATATGATATATTTGTATGTGCACACATTCATGCTTAACAAACATTTCGAATCAGAAAAAAGCACAGCAATTGCAAGTTAGAACCATTGTCTTTATTTTCATCTAGGTAAACAAGTATTCATGTTCTGTTAATAATTTTAAAAAACCTCCACACATTCGTTCTGGTTAGTTATTAAATGATCGTCTATTCAGTGTAAACATGATGTAAGTACTTTGCTTTAGAACTCCTACAATTAGGCGCTGTGAGATAACATATTTGACAAAGATCACACACTTTAGTTAAGTGACTAAGCTGGGATTTGAGACCCATCTGGAGTGTAAGCACTTGATCACATTCCTTTCCAGATCTAGTTGAAAGAAAAATGTGGTACTGTTTGGCTTTCAAGAATACTGTTTTATCGAGATGACTTGAAGTACACAAATCATAATAAAACAGCTTGATACATATATAAATCCTTCTACAAATATGATAAAGAAAAAAAGTATGAGAACCGCTTAATTTTCCCCTCTTAAATATAGGACTACAAATACCAAAATCTGAAGCAATGCAAGCCTAAAACATGGCCTGTGGATTTAGCAAATACACTTTTAAGACTTAAGAGCATGCAACAAAGGATACTGGCCTCATCACGAGGGATACTGCCCAATGCTAATAGCGCTACCGCAACTCGGTCCGGCGCAATTTGTGTCGGATCACAAGTTGCGGGGGGGCAGTAAATCCCCATTCCGCATTGGACCCAATGGGGTTGGGAAGCGCTATTACCGCCGGCGATAGCAGCACTGAAAACGTCTGAAAACGGCCCGAAAATAGTCATTTTTACCTCCAGCAAAAAGATGGGAGGTAAAAATGCAATTTTCCTACCAACTCAGCATTTACCTAGCCCTTAAATGTGGCAGTAATACCGTTACTGTAATACCATTACAGCTGCATTTAAGGGCTCAGGCCAAACTCGTGATGAGTCCCACTGTGTGATATGGTCACCTGTGTGTAGCCATTGTTTGGCACAATGATGCTCTTTGTTATTTGGTAAGAAAGCACAGTGAGCTAAGCACAAACCCCTAATATCTGTGTGCAGTCTGCTGTGGCAGGTTCGAATATCGTAAGGGTAAACTTAACCTTTCATCCTTCCGAGGTCGATAAATTGAGTACCGCTCTGTGCGATAATAATGTTTTCTGTTATTTCAACGCTATGAGACCTATTGGTGTGTAGCACTATATAAGAAATACATTATTATTACATAATGTGAAGAAAATGTGGCATTCCACAAAAAAGCAAACACATTTTTGTGTAAAAGAAGCACATACCATGAAGATAAGGGATGTCATATTTTTCCTTGTCTGACCCATTTGTCTTCCATGAAGGCAAAAATTTAGATAGCTAACTGGAACTCGATGTGGGCTTTTCAGAAGCAAATGCACCTTTCACTTTATCATCCAAGCCTCAACACTTGTAAGCACATATACGTGTTTCCCTAATCAGGTGAGTGGAATAACTTTGCCCCACCCATAAAGGCATGTAACTCACGCCTCTAATATCATGACTCCACCATGGTGTTGAGCCTGTCCGCATTGTTGAGAACTGTAAGAGAACAGTGTATTGTTTTGGTAACCACCCACTGAGCCTCTTTACAAGGTTGGAGGTAGCCTTGCCGGCTTTACCGGCAAGGCTACCTCCAAACTCACATCCGGGTCCGGCACCCGCGAATGGGCAATTACCGGGCTATTCCGGCCCAGCCAGACCCAGTAATTGCTCTTTCGCGGGCCCCCATAGGGCTCAATGGGAATGGGGAGGGTGGTAGCACTGGTACCGTTAATAATGGTACCGGTGCTACATCATGTTCTGCTCGCGGGTGCCGGTATGGCCACTAGGTCACCAGCGAGCAGAACTCCTAGTATGGTGGTATGGTAGCAACGGTGCTGGTAGCGACACCGGCCCCGTTGTTGCCTCACCGCCATACTTGTAATGAGGCCCACTATGTGTTATGTATGCAGCCTCCCGCTGCCACAAACCAAGGGCGTTGTTAGGGAAATCCACACAGTGTTATGTTTACAGAGTTCCTGTTTCTCTGTCCAGTCGTTCCAAGAAATTAATACAGATCGGAAGCCTTATTTTGATAAAAGGGGTTTCCTTATTCTGTGAGTGTTTACAAGAACGGGATCGTTACTCGCCACCATATGCATACCCTTGCTACACGTGACTCACTCATGACCCACCTGGTTCATAAGGCAGAGCTCGATTCCGTTTTACTCCCACAAGCACAACAGGCCTGCCTGCCATCATGGAACGCTCGGCGCTTCCTGTCCACCTGTGACTCATTCCCTCCCAAGGCTCGTGATGCCATTCTGGGCATGATTAGTGCAGACCCGGAAGTTGGACGAGCCTTGCCCCATATGTACAACTGGTAACTAAGGAAGTGGCGAGTGGGGATTCGATTATTATCAACCTGCGACGCTTCCTGCCCCGAGGAGACGGGTGGTAGGTGCAATAAAACAGGCTCCTGTGCAGATTCGCAGAGAGAGGGAACTATGGCCGGAAAGTAAACAGCTCTGCCTTGGCGTGGCACCCCTTTGCATCACAGAATTGGTGCGGTCTGTTGGGCGTATGCCTATTTTTGTATTATTTTCACTTCCTGCTATATGTCTGTTTTTGCCTTATGGAATAACTATGTACGCTTTGATTGATTACTTTCATTTATTACTATATGTCTGATTGCTTTATGAGATCATTTGTAATTGCATGTACATCTAAAGTCCCAATCTAGAGTCTTATCCTTTTTTACTTTCAATTTGGATGATTGTGTGATTATAAGTTGTATTTATTAGTGTGTCTTAAAGAACAAGAAATGTAATTCCCCTTGCCTGTTCTTGAGGTTGAATATATAGTATGTACTTAGGTGGCAACATGACACACTGTGCTGCAGACGAGCTGCCACAACCATAATTCAGTAGGAACTGCCGCCGTCAAGGAGAGGGCTGACCCGTCAACCTTGGGCAGCCAACCAGCAGAGTGCCCAACATGGGAGATTGGGAAACCACCAAGCGTTCAAGGAGGTGCTCACTATCAGAAGGGGAGGGGGGCAGAGAGGCACTGACATCACCGCCAACCGCTGGGCCGCAGCAACCCCATACCATGCATAACATGGAAAGTGTTCAAGAATATGACATGACCCACCCCAAGCACAGGAACCTAGACAGCAATATGCAGAACTGGCTACAAGCAGGCCAGTGCATCTGCACTCAAGGTAAGAAGATACGTAATATGGGGAGATCTGTTGCCAGTAGAACAACCTGCATCCACGTCCCTTGGCCCAGATATGTCCCATAAACACATGTCCGAGGTAGGGATGGTTAAAGGAGGAAGATAAAATCCCACTGAGTGGATCCACACTCCAACATGTCCTATTCTGAACATCACATACAATAAAGTAATGCAGGCCACTTTTGCCTAGATCCAGTTTCCTGTGTTTGGTGCTGCAGGAAATGTACTCCCGTTCCCCCGCTCTCCTTCCCGACCCTTATCTTGTGTGGAGCAAACCCCAGCAGCCACCCGAAATCATCCCCTCACTCCCACCAGCCCTCTGGACAAGCTGCTTCTGTGTGGGGATATGCACGCAGCCCTGGTCCCCCTGCTATGCCCCCGGTTTACTCCTGCAATGTCCGTTCGCTCCCCCATGTTCCCTGTCCCCTTCCCCCACGTGAAAAACACCACCCACCCTGAACCCACTCCTTCCCTCCTGCGGCGTCTAGGCCCAGAACCTCCCATCTTCCTGCATGCCACAGCATTGTGCAAAAAGTGCATGCGCTAATTCCCGACAAGTCATGCTGGGAAATAAGGATCAGCAAAAGTGGGTCTTCCAAGGCCATGGATCCACCAGTATTGAGTGCATGCCAGTCCTATGGATCCATTACCCCTTGGCAGATGGAGGAATCTATGCCCATATCTTGTTAAAGAACTAGTGGAGTGGCGTTTGTCAAGAGGAGCGTCGCAGAACATGTGCCCTATACCCACAGAAAGGATGATAGGACCTCTGTCCTAGGTAAACTGACCCTAAGCCAATCAACCTGAAATGATGGAGAAAGACAGGTAATTGATCTTCTTTCTTTCTTTCTTTCTTTCTTTCTTTCTTTCTTTCTTTCTTTCTTTCTTTCTTTCTTTCTTTCTTTCTTTCTTTCTTTCTTTCTCTCTTTCTTTCTTTCTTTCTTTCCTACATTTCAGAGTAACACCCCACTGGCTCCAACACACCTTCCTTCTCTTTTCTCTCTTGTTTCTAATGATGCACATTCTCTTATCCTAGTTCTGTATCCTACATTCTAAATTCATTTAGAATGAAGGCTACACATCTCCCTTCTTTCCATATTTTACAACTATGTACAATGCATGAAACTAAATATTTAATGTGAAAACCTAGCAGATTTAAACAGAAAATGTTTTCTAATACATCTCATTTCACTCTTCAACATACTACCTGAGATATACTTTTACACATATAAATGAATGAAATCATGACTCAATTGTTAAAGCCTAGCAATCCTGTACTGGAAATGTCCTGGTATATCTCATTTCACTGCTCCACATACTCTCTCAGCTATAGAGGTCTGTGACACTCTCTTCTGGGACGCTCAGTTAAATTGCCATTCACAAGTTGCACACTAGTTGAGACAACTTCCTTATTATTAGAACAACTGTTCAACCCACTAGATCCCATCAAAGTGATTTCTTCATTAACTGAACTCCTGTTGATACTCTTACACACCCTACCATCTGATGTTTTCAGAGCTACATGTAATCTGTTCAATACTGGAACAGGTTCTGACCAATTTGAGCACCCATCCTTCCTTCCTTGAGGAAGTTTGATATGCACTTTGTCACCCACTTTTATCACACTCTCTTTTGTGGCTTTTCTGATATCAAAACATACCTTATTGCTCATATGTTTCTTATTGATATTACCTCTGACAATTTTGAAATCAACATTGCTCAAACATGCCCTACTTAACCAAGGAGACATAACCTGATATTAGGTTTCCTTTCTGTGAGCAGCGCAAACGGAGAAATACATTCCCGTCGTGGATTGAGGAGTGAATCTTTATGCCACAACAACATCTTCAACAGCCTTCCTCCAATCCTTGCCTTTAGCAATGGCATATGTGTCAGCAATGACATATGTGATACCATCCTTAATAACCCTATTAAATCTCTCCACTATTCCATTAGTCTTGGGATGATAGACAGAAGTGGTACTATGCTCTATTGCTCTATACATTTCCTTTTAAAAATCTCTCCATATCTTCTGACACTAACTTTACACCATTGTCCATGATGCAAATGGAAGGATATCCTGCCCTTCTATAAACATCATCCAAAAACTTGACATTGTCTTTTGTACACATATTCTTTACCCAAGATGTTTCTACACAGTGAGACAACATGTCAGCCAGTACAATATAGTACTTTAGAATTCCTTGACTCTGTACCAGCCATACAATGTCTAGGCTTACACGTTCCCATGGTATTGAAGGAATGGACATGAGAGTCATAGGTGCTACTCTTGCGTTCAGCCTTTTTGCAGCTTCCTGACAATCGTGACAATCTCTGATTAACCTTCCAACTACTAAACCCAATGCTGCCCACCAGAAATCTTGTCTTAACAATTGTTTGGTCTTTGTCATACCTTCATTTGTCTTACCTTAATTACCTTCATGAGCCATTGCAAAAATATGCCTCACAGCATCAGGAATGGATCCTTTCCTTATTCAGCTACTCTTCACATTCAATCCGCTCCTTAATGACCCTCAAAATAATGTTCTTCAGCATAGCCTCTTGCCACTCTTCCAACACTTGATCTTCCATATCATCATCACCTGCCTCTTGTTCTTCAACTACCTTTGTTAATCTAGACAGACAATCTGCAGCCTTATTTCTTTCTCCTTGTACATATTGCACTTCCCAAGTGTAATGCTATAGACTGGCAACCCATTTTCTAATCCTAAAGGAAATGTTATCCAACCTTTTAGTGTTTAAAATCTCTTTAAGTTGTTTATGATCAGGCCTAACAATGAACTTCACACCCCACAACAATGGCTGAAACATATCTATTGCCCATTTAACAGCAAGCAACTCTTTCTCAATAGTGGAATCATTGTGTTCTGCTTCTTTCTTTAACCCTCTAGATGCAAAACAAATGGTACATTATTTCCCGTCACACTTTTGAGATAATACTACCACCAATCCATGATTGCTGGCATCAGTAGTCAGCACACTTCTCTTTCTCGGATCATAACTATGTATGGTCGGTGCTTTGTTTAAACCCGACTTAATGTTGAGGAATTCATCCTCACACATACTATTCTATTGAAACTGCACTCCTTTCTTTATCAGCTTCCTCATGTTAACATATTTAGTTCTCCCCCCGGGATACACTTGGTGTAATACTCAGCCCTTCTAAGAAATGACATAACGTGCGCTTTGTCACTAGGACTAGGAAAGTTAAGAATGCTATGTACTAACTCTATATCATGCCCCATATACTGTATTACATTTTTGTGAAATGTACACTTTTCTTTGCTAAGCATTAATCCAGCCTCCATAAATATATCTAATACTCTCCTCAACCTCATATCATGTTCCTCTACTGTTTTCCCATAAACACATCATCTTGAAAACACAAAACTCCTTAAATATCATGGAATAGCTGATACATGCCTCTTTGAAATATTGCCACAGCAGAGAACAAACCAAAGGGCATGCGTTTACATTGGAATAAACCCTCTGGAGTAATAAATGCAGTGATATTTCTGGTGTCAGGATATAATACTGTTTGATGAAATGCAGATCTTAAATCCAGAGTACTCGTAAGTTTAGCCTAACTAATTGTGCCTAATATTTCGGTAATATTGGGTAAAGGGCGGCTGGTATGATACACATATTTACAGACCTTGGGTCAATACAAAGCCTCAACTTGCCATTTGGTTTGTGTGAAATCACAAGGTGAGAAACCAATTCAGAAGAAGTGGTTCTTTTTATAACCCCATTCCTTTCCATCTCTTCCAATTCTTTTTTTACAGCAGACCTGAGATTCATAGGTACCTTACTTTCTGCAACACTGGTGCAGAATAAGATGTCATCCTAATCTTGTGCATGAAGTCTTTAAGACACCATAGCTCTTCTCTAAATACTTCATGATGAGCCACCTTATTCAATGCATCTCTGTTGGTTCCATCAACAGCATACACTGTCTCTTCAGCATTAGGGTCAAGATTTATATTCAACCTCTTCTGATGAGACCGCCTCAAAAGAGGATAACTATCTTTATCAGAGACATTCACCTTTCCTTTGGCCAGCCTATCTTTAAATTGCACTGTGGTCTAGAACCATCCTACTGATTCAATATGCCCGCCTTCATATGCTACAGGTCTGATATCTACTTTGTTCAATTTACACTTCTTTTTGTAAAGTGATTTCAAAATTCTTTCTGGACATCAATGTATACTTAGCCACTGAATCTATGACCATTTCAACATCTTTCCCTTCAGTCGTGATAGTGCCCATTGGCTTTTCAGAATCAGCAGCTTCATCTACATTGATAAGAATAGTATATATAACATCTTCATCTATAATGTAAATTCACTCCTCTGAATCATCACATAACTCACAATATAATCAGCTGAGTCATTCCTTGATCTACAACAATTAATTAAATGACCTCTATTGTTGCATATTTTGCATAATGTTTTAACTCCAGGGCATGTCTCACTGTTGGCAAAAAGGTACATACTGCCACAGCGGGAAAAAAAATGTTTTCTTCCTCATCTTTCTTCTCTCTAAATCTGGTACTTTTCTTTTCAAAGTTTGGTTTCTTCTTTTCCACCTTTTTGGCTTGTACCACAAAAACCTCCATTACTTGTGCATTACCCACTTTTCTTATATCAGAGTCGGTCCTCTTCTCTAATTCTTTGACACCTTTATTTGTGCGTTCAACTTCTTTTGCCACCCTAAGCACTTCATCCAGAGCAGGATTACTCTTTGACAACAAATCTTCTCGGATCTTACTATCAGAACCTTCTGACATAAATTGATCATGAAGCCTCTCATTTAGTGTATGTCCAAATTCACAAGTGACAAATAAACCTCATAAAACTGTGATATATTGTTCAAAAGACTCACTCTATTGCTGCTTCCTCTTCCCAAAATGATACCTCTCCAACACTATGCTTGTTCACTTCTCATAATGCTCGTCAAGCATTCTTATAAACTTATCATATTCAGATAAGCCTTGGGTTCATCCTCAGATAATGTTGGTAAATTATCAAACTGTTCTTGTCCATAGTTCCCCAAACAATGTAAGAGTAGACATTTCTTTCTTTCACTTGCAAAATTTAGAACGTATACTGCCAATACATAGTGTTCAAAACGTTTCTGCCACCTTTTCCAATGAATACTGGGCTCACCTTCAGTGTCTAAAAGGTAATTGGGTGGTGGCACACTTTGCATTAGTTTCCTGTATTATCTGCCTGTACTGTACCTTCCTCTTATTTTCCCTTACTGTTATTCTTTTAAAGTAACTGTACTTGTGTCTTGCACAGAAACATATATCTTCTTTCAAATCAACTGTGCTTCTGTCCTACAGAGGATCTTAAAAACGATAACAGAAGAAAAACAAGCAAAATACTTTCCTGAACTTAAAACTGCAGAAATAATAAGACGACGAGGAGTAAACAGGAGTACGGTGTCAAAACGGGATTTTGCTACACCGTGTGTTCATTCCATAACAGCTTGTCAAAGCAGATCAGCAGGCAAACTTAAGATAAAAACAATATACAAGTTAAGATGGCTGCCATGCATCGGCGCATTCAGAGGTACTTTCCTTCAATATGCCGCTTTGTGTACTGTGGTTGCAATGGTAACCTGACCGACTGTATGTTAAGGGAACAGCTGTGCGTTGTGCCGCGCGATCACATGGCATGTCAAATGTCGCAGCAGCAACTTCATAAACGCCACTAGTTTATTTGTTCTTTTTTCCCTTCTCTTTATATATAATGTAGCGGTGCCAGACTCCAGCCCCCAAATGAGTGACAGGTGCACAGTCAACGACTCACCCAAGGATGGATCTCGCTTTGGTAATCCAATGCAGATAACCACTAGATAGCGCTGCCTCACTTTTGTAATCCAATCCAGCCATCGCAGCTCCTTGGTGAGCTCGACTCTTACCCAGTTCGCCACCAGGAATTAGAAATCACGACAAACTACATATCAAGGTCGCTCACAGTGCAGGTACTCAGTGGGGCTTCCTGCAGTGAGTCACTCATCGCCGTTAAAATGATGGCGAGAGACAGGTAATTGATTCTTCTTTCTTTCTTTATTAAGTTTCAGAGTAATGCCCCACTGACTCCAACACACCTTCCTTCTCCTTTCTCACTGGTTTCTAATGATGCACATTCTCGTATCCTAGTTCTGTATTCTACATTCTAAATGTTAAATGTTAAATGTTAAAAGTATTTGTATCGCGCACCATCACCAACGGAATTGGTCCCCAGGCGCTCTGGTGGATCTGTAAGTGATAAGGGGGGGATTGGTTAGTAGGGTGAAGAGGGAGTAGGATAGTGAGAGGAGTGGTGTTCTGTTGGCAGCTTCAACTCGGTATACACCGGCTGCTGAGATTTGGTGCGGGTATTGGATCGGTGTCAGTCCGCGTGTGCTGTTGCTCCGGCTTATGTGTTGTTGCAGTGTTGTGAAGTGCGTGCGGCTTGTTGTGCGAGAGATGGTTGTGTGAGTTTTTTGAGTGAGATAAGTATGCAGAGTTTGAGCTTATATTGGTTAGTGAGGCATCAGAAAGCAGAATGCTACACAACCTTTCATTCCTGACTCCCCCTAAAATGCCCCTAAACCATGGAGAAGTCAGAAATCACAACTAGTGCAATAGCATCCTGACCTCTGGCGCCAAAAAAAAAAGAAAAGATAGTAGCTATTGCCTGCGCCGCCATCCCTATTATTCCCATAATAGCAGTGAAAGCCCTGCCCCGGAACACCAAATCTGGCAAGCCTCGGTGGAGGAGGGACTGGAAGCAGTATGCAAAATACCACGAGTGCATGCAATCATGGTGAGTTAGAAACCCATCTCCTCCACCCGATGTCCAGGAGTAAATTAGCCAATGGCTCCCCATCAACATGTTGGTGAAGAATATGCCAGGCAGGTAGCTCAAGGGCAATGACCTCACCTCGGGGTCAGGGGGATGCTGTGCCACATGGGCGCAACACCCCGGTTGGACCGATATAGACCCTCATACACGCCCCCCTCCGAGGTCGGAAAATTAAGCACCATGAGACGGCGACGGTGACCAGTATTGCAGGAGAAAGTGGAGGAATCAAACCTAAAGTGCTGTAAAAAGCACTGAAGTTTGAGCAGTCATCAACTCAAATGGCAAGCTCCATCACTTTTATATTATGAACCATACCGAAAAGCAGATGACCTGTTAAGGACCCTATCAACCAGAATGTGCCAATGTGCCTTGATTCCGGAGCTCACTGGTGTGATGAAGCGGGAAAGAAACCCCCATCCTTAATGAGGCGAATCCCCACTTCAGTCCAACTGCACGTAGAACAAGATGGCAGACCCTTCCCTAAACCCCACACTTAGAGAAACACCTACAGATCCAGAATAGTCAGGGTATTATTCAGTTGGAAGAGAAACATGTAGTGCAAACATTTACCCCATGCCTAATGATGTTAAAGTACTAGAGAAAGGAGAATGGAGCCCAACATTCTCCCATATGCCCCCCTAAGAGGAGCAATATAGAAGGGAGCAGGTAGAAAGCAGCCTTAGTCAGTGAGCCGCAACGTGTGCCTGACCCTACACGTAGCCAATCATCCTGTACACATATACAGACTCAAGAAGGGGTCAAAAGATGAATTGTCCCTATCAGGACTGATACGCTTACTACGACTCATCCACCAGTTCGACCTTCCACCAACCGAGTCTGATCAGAACTACATTTAGTGGAATCTGGTAAAGCATCCCATCAGCCTACCATACTCGAATGCGTATGTGGCATTCATCCAGAACAGATATTCCTAGAAAAGGTTGAAGCTTGCGATGCCGCTGGTATACCAATGACCCCCAGTAACACAAAGCAGGACATAAACCACATTAGCACCCGGGGCAGGGAGAGGTTCCACAGATTGAGGGCTGAAACCTCTAATCTCAGCCCGCGTTCCACAGAACCTGCCGGCTGCCTCCCCCGCCATGCAGTGCCACTGCCGCTTCACGCCCTCTCGCTTTTCCAGGCCGCCATGGTAAGCCCCACTTCCATTACTATGGCAGCAATCTTAGCAAAGAATGTTCATTCCTTGAACAGGACGCGTGCATCGTCCCGTTCAAGGAATGAAAATCCTTTTTTTTTTAACACCCTGGGTTAGCGTGTTGGTAACCCGGGGTGCTAATGGCGTTAGCACCCCATTCCAAGGGCTGGAATGGGAGGTAATATCCCAGAGCCCTCCTTATAGGCTTTTGCTTTGCTGCGGCCTAGAACTAGGGCAGCCGAGCCGTTACCCACCGTTCCAGTCCTAATGCCATAGTATTGTGATCGTTTCCATCAAGCTATTCCCGCCTACTGTGAGTCATCACATCAGGGTTGAATTGCAAATAATTTTGCCCACACCTAAAATGAAAGCGACAACAGTCGTCTGTCACAATACAGGATTCTGTGTGAGCTTGAACAAGTGAGCATATGTGGTGAAAACCAGGTGTTGGAAGTAGACTACAAAAACACATTTGGCCAGGGAAGGATACCAGCAGGAACTCTGCACCCATTGAGTCCACGCTGGCCTTACAACATGGCTGTCTTGGACCCTCAATATTTCTATATGGTTATTTTGGGGCAGAGGTTAGGTGAAGAAGGACACAATGCTGAGTAAAGAACCCGATCAATTCCCCTCTGACATCCAACGTAGTCCAGCTTAGCAGATATCTCTTTCTGCATCAGATCTGAGTGTGTGGGATCATAGCCACAGCCACCCGTTGCACTGGCAGCCAGTGCTTCTGTGAAAGCAAATGTCTGCATGTACTATGCCTTCCACACTCACATCCGGTTGGACGGGTGGGAATCAAGAAGCATTCTCAATTAAGTCTCTCACTCAGCAGCGACCTGGACCATTACTTAGAGCTGTCTGAGGACTGCCTTGGTTCAAAGGCCCCCATCATGCTGCCTCAAGGATCGGACTCACTTCCATCTGCCCTCATTGAAATCGTGGTTAAATGCCACCAAACAGCGTGTACAGCGTCCATACTTTGGTGGGGTACCCGGTGATTTCATTGCAGAATATTCACCACATATTTTTCAGTGCAGAATAGTCATTGCAATGAAATTCACGGACTATTTAAAAATTAAAAACAGATGATTGCTTTAGGAAAGGGGATATTGAGTTTACATTGGTGAGGGTTGGGTTTGAGTTTAACGGGGAGTGAGGGAGGATGCCCCTCTTAATTTTGCAGGTGAAATAGGTGGGAAGAAGAACACTTGGAGGTCCCCTGGAGCACCTCTCGACCCTGATTAGTCTTCTCACCCGGTCCACAACTTTGAGGGTCTCCAAGGACAAACGTCCCCATCCCGGCATATTCCATTTTATGCTTAATCAGGGAGAAAGCCCGGCAGGGTCCCTGGGATCAAACAAATTCAACATGTGGCAGGCAGGGAACTTGTGGAGGACATGCCGCCGTTGCACACCCGAGCCCATCAGAGGTCCAAAGAACCAACATCCTGTCATGTGACGGGAAAGAAAAACAGGTGGTGGGTGTGGTGGGCTGGTCTCTTATTTGTCACAATTTATTTTTATTTATTTATTTATTTATATTTATATAGAACGCAAGTAACCCATGGGCATTGAGGCGCTGTTACTTGCAAGAGCCCAATGAATGGGGAGGTGCTGCACAACAGGCACCGGTTGAAGCAAGCACGTTGGAAACCAATCCTGTATCCTTAGAAAGGACTGAGACGAGGAAGAGGAATGCAGGGCATAATTCACATCATTGGCGTGTCTTATTTCCCAGACCTGCCAAAATTTAGAGAGCCTGGAAATAGGTTAAATGTCAGTGACAAGCACTATATAAAAACAATCGACCAGGTGCTATCAGAAGCCATTCCTTTTCTCCTTCTAGATCACGCCTGTAGCATTTCACCCGCTTTCCCGTTTTATCATCTCCCTGCTCCTCCTGTTCCTCTGCAGACTTAGGACAGGATATCCTGGGCAGGGGCACAATATGCCAGCCTCTGAAAATGCCAGGTGCTCTGAGACCCTTAGGGTGGAGATCTGGCGCAGTATAAAAGCCTTGTAACATGACATAACATTTACATTTATCCAATTTGTTTAAGGCCCTCATTACGACCCTGGCGGAGGTCCATGGTGCAATTTGCACCATGGACCATGGCGCAGAGCTGCCAACTCCGCCATGGGGGTTGGCGGACTTACCACCCCATTCCGACCTTGGCGGGGCAGTAAGTCTTCAATCCCCATTTACCCTTCCCCATTCCCATTTTTGCCCCATAGGGTATAATGGGAGTGGGGAAGGCGTTAATTACGCCACCGTAAATTACGGTGGCGTAATTAACAACAGGTCCCGTAGCGCCATGGATTTTTCCGCCCGGAAAAACCAGGCGTGAAAACCGCCATGGCGCTACGGGAACTCGTAGTAAGGCGGAAGGGTACGCCATGCATTACGCTGGCGTAATACCCCTTCCGCCAGGGTCGTAATGAGGGCCTACGTGTTTAATGATATAGCACTAACATGTCTCTTTACAGATGTTTCCAACCACACGCAGACACTGTAAACATTCATATTGACAACACAAAAGGGGGTTCTGGCAGCTGGAATGGACATTTGTGCATCAAAATCACCAACCACAACCACAACTGTCCGGTTCTTTTGTGGACCTGAATGCTCTCATGACAGCATTCGGTCCTTGCAGCAACCTTTCAGCACACAAGTGGTGTTATGAGGACTGAGCTTTTAAGACAGTGGCAGGCTCCTCTGGGTACCGTCTTCCAGCCTTCACCCTGTAATGGTTTATTGAGAGGCCTATGTGAGAAACATGAGGGTGTTCTCACAGATAATGCCTGAGGATCCTTTGTTCAGGTGGCCAGGGGAGGGCCATCGCTCTTGCATCCCAACCCTGGGGGGTTGGACAAGCGAGGGAGGATCACCTGGCCATGGGGTCCTTGGGGAGAGCGCCTGAAGGCGAGACATGATACTGCCCCATACCTTGCCCCAATCCATCCTACCCTCCCTCTACTTTCATGGGATATTGTCATCCAAACCCTGTCTTATCCCATGACTTTCCCTGAAATGGAAGGAAGATAGAGAAACCCAGATCTAAAGGTAAACCAAACCTTTTTCCAAAACATGACACTAACCTTTTCTCTCTACCCGCAAACCTAGAGAGTATTCTGTAACCCAACTTTCTCCTTCCCGGTCATCTTCCCCTAATAAGGCTCTAAGACTAGGCAAACTGGAACAAACCCCATTCATTACAACAACCCCAATACTCCCAATAAGAAGAAATTAGAAACACCACTCATTCAATATCATACATCATCACACTCTCCCTTCGCCTTTAGGGGGTACTTTCAATCTCATTCCGTTCAGCACTCCCTATTTCCAACATGTACTGGGGCAAGGAAGAGGAGATCAGGAGCAATGAAGATTACCCGTAGGAACAACATGGAGATGCAAAAAGAGGCTAACTACACATCGCCAATAGACTGTCCCATTAATAGAGTCAGGCAAGGTCAGGCACTTGACTACAACTGTGCACACCTGACTCTACTTGACACTCCCCTACAGTTTTTCAGAAAGAAAGAGCAGGGAAGGAAAAGGTGCACTGCACCTTTAAGAACTCACTTACTCACGACTGAAGGACCATATAAAAGGAGACTGCTGAGAGAGCAGATAGAGCAGCAGTTGGGAGAGCAGAAGGGAGGCTCTGTGGCTGTGTGGCTGAGTCCAGCAGGTGATCCCTTCTCAGTCCAACTGTTGTCCGAAGCAAAGAGCGAGCTGGGGATGTTGTCTGGACCAGAGAAGCCAAGGAGCAGAGAGTGGCAGGAGCTGAAGGCTGGAGGAGAACGGCTTGCCGATACGCTGGCCCAGTGTCTGTGAGGGGCTGCAGCGTGGCGAGGGAGCCATGTCTCCAAGGAGCCCGAGTGAGGCTTCCTGCATCCTGCTGGCGGTGTTCAGCAGAATGCTTATTCCCTTACGACCTGTGCCAGCCCCAGGGGTGTCTAAGGAGCAGGTGGTGAGACCCTGGCCTCAGCCCCCTGCATCCTGAAGGGACTGCCTGTCAACGCGAAACTGCCCAGTGAGCTTCATGAAAGTCAATGAGAGTGAAACTTGGGAGCGTGCGTGTGACTGCAGCAGAACGGGAGCAAGGCTAGGGTTACCAGACGTCCCGATTTTCCCATTTCCTCCAACTTCCCCTTCCCAGTGCTCTCCTCCAATGAGAGGAGTGTGTCTGTGAGCACACCCCTTCAGTGCCCGCCGCAACAGGCCAAAGACATAGAAGTAGGACTACCATTTTATTTGGATTTTTTTCCTTTAGTCCTACTTCTATGTCTATGGCCTGTCCCATTTTGTTTCTTTTTTCATCTGGTCACCCTAAGCAAGGCTCAAACTGTAAAGCGGCACGGAATAAAACACAAGCGACAGATTGCAAAGGGGCATGAAACTGAAAGCAAGTGAAAAGAGTGTAAAGCAACATGAAGCAGGAAAGTGAGAGAAAATAATCCTTTTGTGAACTTAAAGTCCACTATTGTCCATAGGAAGAGGAGCATTGTGGGACTTGTAGTGAGAAGACAAGTTATATGAAAAAGCCAAAGGGGTCTGGGGCCCACATACATGAGAAGGTTAAATGGGTCTCGGACCCATGTAATAAAGAAGAAGAAATACTTGAAACACAAACATTGCCTCAACCAAATGAAAACTATTATTGTTTCAAGGAAACGCATAAAGGTGAATAGAGGGTGCAAGTGACCTGAAAGGAAAGGTGGAAGAGTGAAATAAGTGTGCAAGAAGCATGATAAGGAAAAGGCCATGTGCAAGGGTGCATGAAAGTAAAGTGAATCAAAGGAAGGTGCCAGGGCACAACAAGGTGATAGAAGAGAAAGGCAAAGATGGTACCAGTGGGCACAGTGAATGGAAGGATAACAAAGGAGTGCAGGAAGCACGAGAAGATGAAAGGATAGAAGAAAAGCAAGTACAAGAAATACAGAGAGGGGCCAAAGATCAGAGTGGTCGTGCTTAGGAGGGGCAAAGGAACCTGGCATTTTTTAAAGTCTCTGATTCTACCCCATGAGAAGGTTATTTGAGAAAGGAACTATATATAAAGTAAAAGGTATGTCCTGACAAGTTAAATTTTGTGTTTGAAACTGTAGCGGCCTAAGCTCGGGGAAGGGATCCCTGAGAGGCCTAAGAGAAACTGTGTTGTTAAACTGAACTTGTGTTTGAAGCTGAAGTGGCCTAAACTTGGGGAAGGGAGCCCTGTGAGGCCTAAGAGAATCTGTGTTGTTAAACTGAACTTGTGTTTGAAACTCAAGGGGCCTGAGATTAGGGAAGGGAACCCTAAGAGGCCTAAACAAAATGAACTTCTGTTTGAAACTTAAGGGAATTGAAGCCTGGGGAAGGGAACCCCGAGAAGGTAAAAGAGGAACTGTTATATTTCTATTGTCGTGTTTGAACTTGGAGAAGTTGAAGCTTTGGGAAGGGAATCCCAAGGAACCAAAGACACTGAAAGTTTTTGAGAATATTGCAAGGGCGCTGTGGAGAAGTTCTTACGAGCAGCCCTTTTTGATTGAAATCATTTTTGTGACATTGACCAAACTACATCTGGTGAGAAGACCACCTGAAACCAACCTTCTTTTCCTATTTTCTGTTGAACCACTATTTTTCCCTTTTAAAGACTTTGTGACACATTTTTGTAAAGAGTGATGGCACAGACGGATTATTGTATTGGACTTTCAGACATCAACGGCCCTTAGAAACATCAGTTAAGGAAACCATCCCTTTAGAGTTAGGGCCTGTTAGGCATTATACCAACCCAGGAACCTTAGTAAATAAATGTTTTGCAACATCTTTGAGTCTGTGTCTCTCTTGATACCATGCCTGTCTCACACCACCGTTAACTCAGGGAGTTCCTTACCTCCCCAATCAAGGTGTCACACAACAAACTGTTTAATGGATTCTTTGTTCAGCCCTATTTCAGGTTCATATCATGCCCCTTAGGTCCACCCCCCTGTACCACCAATCAGCCAAGAACCAGGTCAGTGTACAGAAAATATATTTATATTTATTTGAATTAAAGGTAATGGAGATCACACTTAAACTAGACAAGCCACCTTCTCTGTGGTCCACAATTAAAATTCTTTTTACATAAATAAATCACACAAGTTGGTTGGGAAAACTCAAATCACAATACCTTACTTTATAAAATTTTCAATTCAAGGAATAATCAACACTGGTCAATGAACAATTTCAATGTACGTATGCAGTGCTGTGCAATTTCGATATTCCTCTGTGCTTAAAAAGGCGAGCAGTTTGGTTTACAATGTTGGATACGTACGTTCTCACTTATGCACACACACCCCACCAGACCCAAAAACCACGGCATCAATTACATGCAGCACCCTTCTCTTCAAAGGCCAGGTCTAGGGGATGGGGACAGTTTTAGACGTTTGTGTTTTAGACCCCCCTCACTTAAAGGCCAGTGATGGGGAAGTTGGACAGAAACATAGGGATGATTTAGGAATTTGGGATTTCCAGAACCCTCCACTTAAAGGCCTGTGTTGGGAAAGTTGGCAGTTTAGGGATTTTTCTAGTTTACGGACAAGGACACAACTCTTAAAGAAGTTGGGGTCAACAGGGCAAATAGGATTACCCAATTACATTACAGGCTATAATTTTCAGCGTACACTGGGAATGAGCTTTGTTAATTTCGAAAATGTTAACAAAAATCACAGCAGGGTGTTTTGCTAAATGGGAATTAATTAAATTTATATTCAGTCAAATAAGCTACGGATCTACACAGTTTGGCCCCACCCACTAATGGAAAGTAACCCACCAATGAAAGGGAATGGGTTAATTAAATAAATCCCCCCGCTGACCTTTTGTTGGACACTCTACTTACTTTTGGAAATCTCTGGGCTTGGCACTCAGGGACTGAGCAGCTTCTCATGTAGGGGAAAAACAGGATCCTAGACAGCACTTCAGTCATTTGGGTCCCACAGCACTTCTCTCTCTCTCATAGTGCATCCACTCTATATACAAGCGATGACACAATCAAGATTTATGTATGGGCAGTGCTCTGAAAAATATCTCGCACCTTTGATTGGTCCCTCCCGTTTCTCTACAACCCCCAAGCCCATCCCCTGTCTAAGGATTGGTTCAGGAGTCTAGAACAGAAATATTTCAACTCCCATTTGAAATTCCCCTTTTTTCTTATGTCAACTTCAGACAGAAAATAGCTATATGGAAAAACTTCTCAGATTACTAGCGACTGCCATAATATCTATATATATATTCCGCTTCAGCTAATCATGGGGGATTTAATAAAATGACAGCCGTGCACGGACCATGCTGCACGGGCGTGTGGCACTTTTTTGCTATTTATACAAAAAATATAATAGTTATAAATATGCAATTCACTCTCCAAATACCTAATTTTACCCTGCACCAGCACACCAATTCTTAAATTTGGGACATTTTCAGAGCATCCAAAAACACATTTTAGCTTGCCATTACAATTCCCTATGTGGCATGTGGGTGAAAAGTGGCTTTGAGTGGGTGAAAAGTGGGTCTGAGTTGTCATAGTGCACCACCTTTTGATGGATGGTAGTGTCAGTGAAAATGCTGCATTTATCTCTCAGCCAGCAATGTGATGCATCTTTCCAATCTTCACTCTGATTACATTTTCTTTCAGATTTCTCTGATTTCAACTGCAGAAAGACACCCACATAGTCTGCCTTCACAGGCCCATTTTCAGTTTAGTTTAGTTTAGTTTAGTTTATTTATTTATAATGCGCACCAGACCCAGGGGCATCAGGGCGCAGAAGATAAGGATATGTTCAGCTTGGTTACAGGGTACATGGGTACATGAAATACAGGACGAAATATACAATATCACATCAGTATGTACAGTGTAAATTACATGATCACATGAGATTACAGTGAAATTGCATGGGTACGTGAAGTGCAGGACGAAATATACAATAGCACATCGGTATCAGTATATACAGTGTAAATTACATGGTTAGGTAGCATAGATTTAGAGTGATCGCACTACATCAGGAAGGGAGTCCAAGTGGACTAGCACATAGTAAGCGAATCCGTAAACAGAGGGTAGGCGTGGGTGAGGAGCGTCAAGAGGGTGTTTAGTCTGAGTGATTATTTATCATTTTCTTTTAGCCAGTTGGTCAGATTCTGTCTGAATTTGGAGAAGGGCTGGGGAACTCTAATACCAGGAGGTAGGGAGTTCCATAGTTGCGCAGCCTTAACTGGGAAACTGTGTCCTCCAATAGTAGAGAGTCTGAATCGTGGTACTTGGAGGCAGTTAGAATTAGCTGTTCTCGTCGGTCTGGACGATTTTTTTTTTACAGATTCTGTCCGTAAGGTAAGGCGGTGCATTGTTATTAAGGCACTTGTGGGTGAGGGAGGCAATCTTAAGTTTGATTTTATCAAAGGTGGATAGCCATTTGTGTTCTCTTCTTGTAGAGGAAATATGCTCATTTCTATTGATCTTGAGTGCTGCTCTCAGGGCATTGTTCTGGAGAACCTGTATTTTATGGATAGTCTGTTTATTCGCTCCAATGTAGAGCGCGTTACAGTAATCCAATTTGGAAAGTATGAGGACTCTGCCGAGCGTGAGGCAGCTGTCAGTGGAGAAGAATTGTTTGCTAGCTCTGATAAGTTTGCATGTGTATGCGGTAGCTGAGGCTAGGGAATTGACTTGTTTAGAGAAGTTTAGGGTGGCGTCTAGGTAGAAGGCTAGGGTCTTCACTTCCTTTGCTACTTTTATGTTGTTGCCATCAATGGTGAAGTTGACATAATCTGAGCTAGGTTTGGATATGTGGGTCGGGGTGCCTAAGATAATAAGCTCAGTTTTGTCGTCGTTCAGGCATAGTCCATGGGTGGCCATCCATGCCTGAACGATACTGTAAATTCTATTCACCAAAGCCAGATCCACGGCGTAATCTCCTGAAAGCGGAAGATGAGAACTGGGCTGCGGAGTCTAGGTGGCTGCATAGGACTTTGTGGTCGACCAAGTCGAATGCAGCCGAGAGGTCTAGAGGGAGGAGCAAAGATACTTGGCCTTTGTCTCTAAACTCATCTATTTGGGCCTTAAGATCAATTAAGGCTGTCTCCGTGCCATGTTGAGGGTGGAATCCGGTTTGACGAGATCCTAGTAGGAGGTTAGATTCCAAGAAGTTCTGTATTTGAATATAGGCCACTTTATCTAAGATTTTTAGAAGAAAAGGCACAGTTGTGATGGGCCTGAAGTTCGTGGGAATGGCAGGGTCAAGGGTTTGATTTTTCAGTAATGGCAGTACCCAGGATTCTTTCAGGTTGTTCGGGACAGTACCGGTAGTGAATGAGGAGTTGATAAGTTGAGTTATGAATGGCGAGAGTTCTCTCGCCGCATCCTTAATAAGTTGTGCCGGACATTGGTCACCTTTGCAATTGGACGGTTTAAGTCCCAGTATGACCTTCTCCACCTCAATGGTCGATACTTTAGAGAAGCTAAAACATGTTTCTTGTTTATAGTGTGGTGGGGGAGCTATGCTCTGAGGAGTTTGAGGTGCTAGAGAGGCTTTCTTGTGGGCAATTTTGGTTTGTAAGTTGGTGACTTTGTTAGTTAAGGCGTGTTGGATACTGGAACACCACTTTTTGTCTTTGATGCAGTTTTCTTGTGGTACAATGGGTGTTTCCAGTTCTTTAAAAATACTGAACAATTCTTTGACACTAGATTTGGATTGGGATATTCTGTTATTATAAGTCTCCTGTTTGGCTAAGAGGATGTCTTTCTTATATTGGGTTGAGACCTTGGTAAGGTTTAGTTTGTTTTCTGCTGATGGGGAGAGTCTCCAAGCAGTTTCAAGCTTTCTTTTAAGTAGTCTAAGGTTTTTTAAGTGTGGGGTGAACCAAGAGTTAAGGTCTTTTTTAGGTTTACTATTCCTTAGTTTAAGCGGTGCGATATTGTCAAGGGCTGAGTTCATGACTTGGTTGTACCGTTCGACTAGAGAATTTGGGTCCTTATTGTCCGGTACAGAATTAAGTTTAGGTATTATATGGGGCAGCAGTTTTTCAACTGTCATGAGTTTGTTGTTCCTCGTAAGTTAAGGAGGGGCAGGCGAGGACTGGGCCGTGGCTAGGTTAGTGCCCAATGTGAATACTAGGAGATGGTCGTCTGTCTAGATCTGAGGAGCAATAGACGTGATATTTACCTCGCAGTTATATTCTGCAATCCAGTCGAAGATTCGAACTTTGTTGTGCGTGGGTGAGTTAACTTTCTCGGAGAAGCCAAGCTCTTGCAAAGTCATAGCAATGGCAGTGGAGTGGGTATCCTTAGTATCATTGTAACCTAGATTAAAATCACCTAACACTAGTGTTTAGGAGGTGTTTTTTAGATTATTGGACAAGGCCGTAGAAATGTCTTCCGAGAAGGTTCGCATGGGACCTGGTGGCCTATAGATAAGGAAGATATTTAGGGGGTAATTCATAGAATTCTTCGCACAAGTGGCGCACGCGGCTGGCGCACAGTGTGCGCGTGCGAATCCCTGCGCCAGCCGCGTGCGCTAAAATCCATTTCCGCGCACAGCGTATTCATGGATTCAAGCCACCAAAACCAGCCGTGGCGCACAGTGGCGCAGCGACCCTGCAGCAGCGCCAGTTACGCCCCCAAGAACGCCTCTCGCGCAGGGAAAAGCCATCAATATACCCAATCCAGCGCAAAGGGCTGCGCTAACCCTGTACCAGCACGGCAAGCGGGCTACATGTATCACTGGGGTGCGCGGGAAGTACCTCACGCGATTGGCCCGTGCGAGCAGGGTACGCGTATGTCAGGGGTGCGCGGGAAGTACCACACACGATTTCCGCAGGGTACGCGTATCTCGGGGGTGCGCGGGAAGTGCCACACGCGATTTCAGCAGGGTACGTGTATTTCAGGGGTGCGCGGGAATTTCCACACGCGATTGGGCCCGTGCGAGCAGGGTACGCGTATCTCAGGGGTGCGCGGGAAGTGCCACACGCGATTTCAGCAGGGTACGCGTATCTCAGGGGTGCGCGGGAAGTGCCACATGCGATTTCAGCAGGGTACGTGTATTTCAGGGGTGCGCAGGAATTTCCACACGCGATTGGGGGTACGCGTATCTCAGGGGTGCGCGGGAAGTGCCACATGCGATTTCAGCAGGCTACGTGTATTTCAGGGGTGCGCGGGAATTTCCACACGCGATTGGGCCCGTGCGAGCAGGGTATGCGTATCTCAGGGGTGCGCGGGAAGTGCCACACGCGATTCCAGCAGGGTACGTGTATTTCAGGGGTGCGCAGGAATTTCCACAGGCGATTGGGGGTACGCGTATCTCAGGGGTGCGCGGGAAGTGCCACACACGATTTCAGCAGGGTACGCGTATCTCAGGGGTGCGCGGGAAGTGCCACACGCGATTTCAGCAGGGTACGTGTATTTCAGGGGTGCGCAGGAATTTCCACACGCGATTGGGGGTACGCGTATCTCAGGGGTGCGCGGGAAGTGCCACACGCGATTTCAGCAGGCTACTTGTATTTCAGGGGTGCGCGGGAATTTCCACAGGCGATTGGGCCCGTGCGAGCAGGGTACGCGTATCTCAGGGGTGCGCGGGAAGTGCCACACGCGATTTCAGCAGGGTATGTGTATTTCAGGGGTGTGCAGGAATTTCCACACGCGATTGGGGGTACGCGTATTTCAGGGGTGCGCGGGAAGTGCCACACACGATTTCAGCAGGGTACATGTATTTCAGGGGTGCGCGGGAAATTCCACACGCGATTTCATCATGGTACGTGTATTTTGGGGTGCGGGGGAAGTTTCACATGCAACATCAGCAGGGCAGTGTATTTCAGGGGTGCGCGGGAAGTAACACACGCGATCTCATCAGGGTACGTGTATTCCGTGGTGCGGGGGAAGTCTCACACGCGACATCAGCAGGGTACGTGTATTCCAGGGGTGCGCTGGAAGTTCCACACGCGATTCCATCAGGGTACGTGTATTCCAGGGGTGCGCGGGAAGTACCACACGCGATTGGGCCCGTGCGAGCAGGGTACGCGCATTTCAGGGGTGTGCGGGAACTTCCACACGCGATTCCATCAGGGTACGTGTATTACAGGGGTGCGCGGGGAGCACCACACGTGAATTGCACGTGTGGGTCCTCCCAGGTGTTCCCTCTACACCCTCCACGGCCCCTGCAGGTGGCTCAAACCACAGGGGCCTGCCCTGCACATGTCCTGCAGGCACACCATCCACCATGGCCATGACCCCCAGCCAACCCACATGTCAACTTGCACTACTGCCCACCAACGCATGTCCCCCTGCACCCCCAGTCACCAGGGGCACCCTCCACCAGGCCCCCACCCATGTCTCCCACCACCCCCACCCCCCAGCAGTGCAGGGGCACCCACCACCAGGCCCCCACCCATGTCTCCCAGCACCCCCACCCCCCAGGGGCACCCACCACCAGGCCCCCACCCATGTCTCCCAGCACCCTCACCCCCCAGCAGTGCAGGGGCAGCCTCCACCAGGCCCCCACTCTTGTCTCCCATCACCCCCACCCCCCAGCAGTGCAGGGGCAGCCTCCACCAGGCCCCCACTCATGTCTCCCATCACCCCCACCCCCCAGTCACCAGGGGCAGCCTCCACCAGGCCCCCACCCATGTCTCCCAGCACCCCCACCCCCCAGCCACCAGGGGCAGCCTCCACCAGGCCCCCACCCATGTCTCCCACCACCCCCACCCCCCAGCAGTGCAGGGGCAGCCTCCACCAGGCCCCCACCCATGTCCAACTCATGTTCCCCACCACCCCCACCCCCCAGCACTGTGGGGCACCTGCCAGCAGGCCCCCACCCATGTCCAACTCATGTCCCCCACTACCCGCCACCCCCCAGCACTGTGGGGCACCTGCCAGCAGGCCCCCACCCATGTCCAACTCATGTTCCCCACCACCCCCACCCCCCAGCACTGTGGGGCACCTGCCAGCAGGCCCCCACCCATGTCCAACTCATGTTCCCCACCACCCCCACCCCCCAGCACTGTGGGGCACCTGCCAGCAGGCCCCCACCCATGTCCAACTCATGTTCCCCACCACCCCCACCCCCCAGCACTGTGGGGCACCTGCCAGCAGGCCCCCACCCATGTCCAACTCATGTTCCCCACCACCCCCACCCCCCAGCACTGTGGGGCACCTGCCAGCAGGCCCCCACCCATGTCCAACTCATGTCTTCCACCACCCCCACCCCCCAGGACTGTGGGGCACCTGCCAGCAGGCCCCCACCCATGTCCAACTCATGTTCCCCACCACCCCCACCCCCCAGCACTGTGGGGCACCTGCCAGCAGGCCCCCACCCATGTCCAACTCATGTTCCCCACCACCCCCACCCCCCAGCACTGTGGGGCACCCTCCACCAGGCCCCCACCCATGTCTCCCAGCACCCCCACCCCCCAGCAGTGCAGGGGCACCCACCACCAGGCCCCACCCATGTCTCCCGGCACCCCCACCCCCCCAGTCACCAGGGGCACCCTCCACCAGGCCCCCACCCATGTCTCCCAGCACCCCCACCCCCCAGCAGTGCAGGGGCACCCACCACCAGGCCCCCACCCATGTCTCCCAGCACCCCCACCCCCCAGCCACCAGGGGCACCCACCACCAGGCCCCCACCCATGTCTCCCAGCACCCCCACCCCCCAGCACTGTGGGGCACCTGCCAGCAGGCCCCCACCCATGTCCAACTCATGTTCCCCCCCCCCCACCCCCCAGCACTGTGGGGCACCCACCACCAGGCCCCCACCCATGTCTCCCACCACCCCCACCCCCCCAGTCACCAGGGGCAGCCTCCACCAGGCCCCCACCCATGTCTCCCAGCACCCCCACCCCCAGCCACCAGGGGCAGCCTCCACCAGGCCCCCACCCATGTCCAACTCATGTCTCCCACCACCCCCACCCCCCAGCACTGTGGGGCACCTGCCAGCAGGCCCCCACCCATGTCCAACTCATGTTCCCCACCACCCCCACCCCCCAGCACTGTGGGGCACCCACCACCAGGCCCCCACCCATGTCTCCCAGCACCCCCACCCCCCAGCACTGTGGGGCACCTGCCAGCAGGCCCCCACCCATGTCCAACTCATGTTCCCCACCACCCCCACCCCCCAGCACTGTGGGGCACCCACCACCAGGCCCCCACCCATGTCTCCCAGCACCCCCACCCCCCAGTCACCAGGGGCAGCCTCCACCAGGCCCCCACCCATGTCTCCCAGCACCCCACCCCCCCAGTCACCAGGGGCAGCCTCTACCAGGCCCCCACCCATGTCTCCCAGCACCCCCACCCCCCCAGTCACCAGGGGCAGCCTCCACCAGGCCCCCACCCATGTCTCCCAGCACCCCCACCCCCCAGCCACCAGGGGCAGCCTCCACCAGGCCCCCACCCATGTCTCCCAGCACCCACACCCCCCAGCCACCAGGGGCACCCTCCACCAGGCCCTCGCCCATGTCCCATCCATGCCCCCCTGCACCTGGGTCCCAACAATCCCCAATCATGTCCGTAATGGCCATCCTCCCCTGCCCAAAGGCCCAACCAACTATCACACCCACCCACATATCAAAGGCAATTACATGTTACACCCCCAATGTAAATAATGCAAATGAACACATGTCTGTCACACACAATGGCTGCAAGTGAATGTTAAAACACCCAACATGACATGCATGAAAGCAATGAGATGATACGACACATTGAATGATGAAAATAAAAATGTATTGTAAATCAAGTTGAATGGAAATGAAATGAGAAAAACCACAAAGCAAAACAACCAAAAGAAGATGAGTGTCCAAGAAAATAATCCAAAAAATAAAAAAAGCCATTGAAGAACTATTTACAAGATAATCACGGGTCCATGAGCCCAACCAAATGAAACCTAACTATGACTACTAACTAAAAACTGAACTATATACAAAAATGTGGTGCATTGTCCAATCGCAACCAAATAAAAAAAAGAAATTAAAGGAAACCTAACACTAACTATACAACTATATACAAAGGCAGCGGGCTAGTCCGACGGCTCACTGGTTGTTGTCATGGGCCAGGGCATCATCGAACTCCTGGTCAATGGCTTGGAGGCGGGCATGTTCCCTGGCCCCGAGGTCCCGCAGGGATAATGCAAAGTCCAGCTCCAACTCCCTGCGAAGACCCTCGAGGCACTCAGCCCGCCTCAGCGCCCTCCGCATCGAGTCCTCCGCCCTGACCATTGTGAGCCGTTCCTCCTCTGCCCGCTGCCGCTCCGCACCTATCTGCTGGCACAACCGCTCCCACACGGAAGCCACTCCCATCCCAGGGTTCTCCTGCCCACCGGCCGATGCCTGCACCCCTGATGTTGATGGCCCCGAGCCATGATGCCTCCCACGTTGAGCCTGCTGCTGCCTCCGACGCAACTGCCTGTGCCAGCACGACGGCATCCAGGCTGATGGAAACCACCGACGCCGTCGTGCACGTGCCCTGCCCGATGATGCCGTCTCATCCTCCATCTGCTGGGGTCCAGCTGCTGTGGTGTCCAGCCCTGCTGGACCTCTGACTCCCGACTGTGGCAGGGATGGGATCCCCACCGAGCTGGCTGCATTGGTCAGGGCAGGTCCACAGGGGGCCCTGGTGGCATCTGGGCCGGAAGACGGCAAGGAGAACGACTGGCGTATAGTCTCCACAGAGGAGGAGAGGGCCGCCAGATTGGCCGACACATGCAGGAAACCCCCGAACATGGACGATCCCAATTGGGCCACGTCGGCACGGTGTTCTTCGTGATGACGTGCGTGCTCCTCCTGGGAAGCACGCACGGCATCACGAATCACAGCCGTGCGCATCGCGACCCCAATCAGGACCTTCTCCATACGGCCAGGGGTCCCCTCGTCCGCAGGTGGAGGGGAGTCAGATGACATGGACATCCCCTCTACCTGCGGACGGGCCTGGGACGGGGCATCCCTGCTGGTGCATGGTGGTGCACCCACAGGGTCAGGGACAGCGACATGCACAGGCCCCTCCACGGTGACCTGTGCTGCCTCCTGCCCCTGCCCCTGGACTGCACCACTTGCACCAGCAGGGATGCCCCCGCCAGGCCCCATGTGCGCCTCAGTGGCGGCCTCCTCCTCCTCTGTGGAAACCACCAACCTGGATGGCTCCTCACCATTTACCGCCGTAGCAGGCCCCTGTGGGGGCTCACCCACCCCTTCCGCTGCAGCCATGGGGGCATCCCTGCCGCCTTGCTCCACAGCGCCGTCTCCGCCCTCTCCTTCACTAGCCGCTCCGTAGAGGGAGACATAGAACACAAGCATCAGGGTACTGTACAATGGTCCCCTAGACAGGAAGCAATAGCAGATGAGTGCCACTGTCAAAGTACACTTCCATCATGTCACTCCACAACACATGTGTCAGTCCAGGCAAAACACACACAGTGACAGTCATGGTGCATGCCATGGACATTTCCATACATGTCCAATGGACTCTCGAATCATACAATGTAATGGTACTCACATGCATCAAGGGTCATGCCTATCACATGCACACACTTCACCTCAGTCACATCCATCTGGCCCCATACACCCCAATCACAGTGCATACAAGGCTGACTAGGCTGCATCAGTGAATCTGTAAATTGTCACAGACATGTGTCATGCATCCATGGCACTCACAAGTCACAGACACGCAGGTCAGGCACACAGACATGGATACCATATATGTACCTGGCATCAGCACCCATCCCTCACCCCCACCCATGTCCAGGAACAGAGACTGCCATGCTCTCATGTGTGCAATCTGCACAGGGCTCCCCATGTCGCATTTAAACACATGCAACAACCGTGCGGTTCACACATTACTGGTCGCACATGCATTACCATGATGTCCCTGCACACATACATGCGTACATGGCCTATGTCACACATGCAGGCAAGTATCAGACAACCAGCACACTGCAACATGCCCTGTCTCACACAGCAATGCTTGGCCACTTACCGCTCAACTCCAGACGGGTCTCCCTCTCAAGGACCTGGGCGTGGAGCGCTGGGTGTACGCGTTCCAGGACCCTCAACTGGATGGAACTCATGCGGCCCCGGCCCCCCTCCACGAGGCGCCGGGCCTTTATGAGGGTCCTGGACCTCAAGTCCTCCCAGCGCTTCTTGACCTTCTGGATGGTGCGGGTTGCCACCCCCTCCGCGTTGATGGCAACCACACAGTCGGCCCAGATCCTCTCCCGTCCTTCCTTGTTGGCGCGGGACGATCCGAAGAGGGCATCATACTGCCCCAGGACTTGCTCCACCAGGACACCAACTTCGGTGGCAGTGAAGCTGGTGCCCCTCTATCCCCTCTGGCCGGGGGTTGCCACTGGTGTCAGATGTTGATGTGCCCGACATGGCAACCCCAGGGGCAGGAGTGGGTGGGCAACTGGGTCCTGGGGCTGGGCTGTGGAGCGATGTTATTCGAGTCAGGAGTCTTCTGTTCCAGCAGGGGTGGACACAGCAACTGGACCCCTGCAGATGGCTGATGTGCAGGCACCAAATGGCAGGGCACGGTGGCAGCAGGCCGGCAGGCAGGCAGGCAGCAGCAGATGGCACGTGGGAGGCTGCTCGGGGCAGTGATTCGGCCTTCTGGACAGGAGCGTGGTCTTCCGTGTGTTTTCACGTGGCCAGCTTGATACGGAGTGATTTGGCACGTGAAAATCCTGCACGTCAGCGAGTAATTCGAGGAAAGGCCCTTAGCGCGTAAGCGCGTCTGCACGCATACGCATTTTCATTGGACAGAAGGCCCCTCAAGCGCAAGTGCCCCTGTGACGTGACGCGTACAGACGTGCATGGGCATTTCAGCGTGCGTGAAAAACTGCACGTCCGCGTGTAATACGAGGAAAGGGCCCATGCGCGTAAGCATGCGTGGAAAACTGCACGTCCGCGTGTAATACGAGGAAAGGGCCCATGCACGTAAGCGTGCGTGGAAAACTGCACGTCCGCGTGTAATACAAGGAAAGGGCCAATGCGCGTAAGCGTGCGTGAAAAACTGCACGTCCACATGTAATACCAGGAAAGGGCCCATGCGCGTAAGTGACGTGACGCGCGCGTGCGTTTCCCTCAGCACGGGTTAAAGGTGAGCGGGCCCAGCAGTTCGCTGTACGTGCCTTTCGTGGAGACCGACGTGTGTTGCTGCTACCTGTTGTTTCGCACGCCATCACAACTTCACAGCTATCAAGGACGTATCTCTTCTTTTGGCGGGGGTATTGGCTACGCGTGTTTTTCTGCATCGCGCTAGTCAGACGGTGAGTCGCACACGCTCTTTTTCCCACTGCGGGTGCCCCTGTGTATCGCACCCATTTTCGATGTCATAGTAGCCTGCGTGTCCCACGCGTACGCGTTATTCGTGTTACTGGGTGCCACCGCGTACTGCGGGAGGTTGAATCCACGCACGTAGGCTGCAGGGTTGCATGCACGGTTTTACTGCAGTTTTGGGGTGCCTGAGCGTTGCGTGACCCGTCACCACATTACCGGGGTCACATACAGCCTTGCAGGTGCAGGGGGGCTGTTAACATCTTGCTTCCCACCCCCTTCACCCCAATTGCCCAGGTCAATTGTGGTGTACACCTCCCATTGGCACCACTCCATCTGTGCCAGCACTACTACATCTGTGCCATGGTTGGGAGGCCACCAAAGGTGAGGGGCGCCTCAGCTGGGCGTACTCCTCGTGGCTGGCGTGGTCGGGGACGTGGCCGTGGTGACCAGGGAGTAGGGGGACTCCAGGGTGTCCAGGGCAGCCACAGAGGGGGAAGAGGCAGGGGTGCGCCACTTGAGCACAATGTTGAGCCATGTGTCGGTGCAGCCATGCCACCACCCCCTGTGGTTCCGGGGGATGCAGCTCCTGCATCTGTCACTGGCACCCGTACGACCCGGCAGTCCGTTCCATCGACTGCCACGGGCCCAAGGGTAGTGGTAGCTGCAGGTGCAGCTGTGGACACCGCCACCCAGGCTCAGGGTCTGCCAGCGCAGGCTGCGTTGGCACTTGAAGAGCCCTTGGTAGATCTCCAACAGGCCAGGGGGGAAACCATAGGGGCACGCCGGGCTGCTCAGACCAAGACACGTGTCCCTGGGGCAGTCATGTCATCTGCTGCCCCGAACAGCCGGGTGTTGGCAAGTGCAGGGGCAGATGCACCCAACAGCACCCCGGTTGTGAGTCTGCCAACCAGGACCGTTGCGTTCAATGACCCTGCCACAGCTGATGTTGCTGCGCAGGGTCCATTAGTGGGCACCCAGCTGCCACTGACACAAGTCAGGCCTTTGGTCATCCCTCCACCTGCCACTCCCTTGGCTCAATCCACTGAACCCACTGGCCATACTGGTCAGGGCGGCATTAGCCAGCCAGGGTCTGCGCCACAGTCCAAGAGGAGGAAGGTTGCACCTGCAGCACAGGCTGGGACCCCACACACAGCCACGACCTCTTGCACGTCGAGGAAGAAGCCTTTCTGTAAGCAGGAACTGGACTTCCTCGTGGACTACGTGCGGGGCCACAGCCGTGACATGCTAGTGGGTGCCAATAGTCAGACTACGGCTGCCCAACGTGACACCCACTGGAAGCATGTTGCGGAACATGTCAGTTCATTCGGCCATGAGGTGCGCACGGTGCAGGAGTGCAAAAAGCGTTGGAATGACATCAAGCGTAGCACTAAGGCCAAGCGTGCCTCAAATTACAACTTGACTCTGGTGACTGGCGGTGGGCCTGCACCAGAGGAGGAAGAACTCACTCCGCATGAGGCTCTCGTTGCGGAGTTCATACCACCTCAATTGGTCGAAGGAGTGGGAGAGATGCTGGACTTTGATGCCCAGTCCAGTGAGTGTTGATGCGTGTTTGTTGAGGACGTGTGTGTCCCACTTGTGGGATGTGTTGTGCATGATTGCTGCTACATGTGACGTGTACATGGTTCTGATGTGTAAGTACTGCAATGCTACCGTCATGCATGTCTCATCGGCCTGCATGAGGGACTCCATGTGGGCATGCTCCCTTGCCCCTCCTCCGCCACTCTGCACTCCAGTTCCACCTTTGCACTGGTCTGCTCCAATCTTGCCAATGTGTAGTTTCTTGTTCATGTGTCCTGTGTAGATGCTAACTTCCAGCGTAGAAACTGCCAGACATATGCCGTGTGGTACAGCCTTAGTACTCGATGCAGGGTATCTCACTTGTACTGTGCATGGGTCAGATGTCCCACAGGGACATGAGTGCCCATTCATGCTCCATGTGCATTGCACGCATGCCCCTATGTGTCCTTGACTGGATGATCACTGTGATATGAGTCCTTGGTTACATACATTGCCTGCCATCTCATCGGCCTCACCATGTCAACTGTGGCTCAGTCCTGCGTTGCACACATGTTTAGGCCCTGACAATCTGTGTGGCTCACAGGCCTCAGCCTGTTCAATGGCCAATGACTCTGTCCAACTCTTGTGTCTTCTTCACACGTGGGCGGCCTCCGGAGTTTCCATCATGTGTCCTGCCCACTGTCCCAGCATCATTTGCAGTGTTGTAATTTGAATCACATTAAGCTGTTCATGCCAGTCAACACTGCCTGTCAATACACAGGTGTATGGTCAGCCTTTTGATACCATGCTAGGCATCCCTGCTTTGGTACTGGGGTGGAGGGGTGCTTGGCTTCTAGACATGGTACACATTGAATGCACAATGCACGTGATGTCTGAATTTGACATTGCACTGCCTTCACATTTCCTGGCACACACCATGTAGTGCTTGTACATGTAGGTAGTGAGTGGCGTACACATTTTCTGCACTGCATAGACCCACTTCCATGGAAACTGCCACCTTTCAACAGGTCTGATCACAGAAGCTATTCAAAGTAGACCCAGCATGCATGCCAGGTCATATGTTGTGTGTCACATGTCTGCCGGATGCCTTTGCTGTCGGTGTGTGTGTGTCGTGTGCTTCTGACATGTGTATTGACCTTTTCCTCTCTATTTTCCAGGTGATGACGCAATGGAGGCGGAGGATGGTGTTGTCATGCCAGACACAGGGTTGGTAACACCACATCAACCCGGCACTAGTGGGGGTCGTGGGGTGGTAGGCCACGAAAACCCCCAAGTGCTGCAGTCCATCTTGTCTCTGGCTGCCTATGAGTCCAGCCTTGATGACGACTCTGACGTCCATGTTGAGTTGGATGAGCATCAAGTCCATGTGTCAGGGGTGAGTGATTCTGATGTGGACACTCCTCTGTCTGCGACACCTGCACTGAGGGATCAGACAGTCTTGGTTCCTCCGCCCGTGGTAGATCGGGACGCAGGGTCACCCTCCACACCAGTCACTGATGTGCCTGGGACATCACGTCGACGGGGGCATGTAGTCGTGCAGCCGCAGGCAGTGCAAACACACCGAGGACCCCCGGTCCTTGGGTCCCGCAGGGGTCAAGCCCGGCAATGCGGTCGCCGCGCGCAACCGATGTATACTGAGTGGGAGCAAGACATGACTGCCAATTCCGAACGGCAGGGGGCAGCAATGGAGAACATCGCTGAGAGCATGGAGCGTGTGGCCCGATCTGTGCTCCCCCCTGCTAGGCAGGTGCTTCTCCAGCAGCAGGCGGCACGGTCCACGGCCCGCTCGCTCAGGCTGGGCATGGCGGCCTCAGACAGGGCACGCCAGGCTGAAATGTCGTCTCTGCGTCAAGCAATTGCTGCTCACACAGAGGCGCACATGGATGCCCTGAGGGAGGAGTATGCTTCCCTCAGATCCACTCTGGGTGTCCTTATGATGTCCCAGAGGCAGCAGGCAGAGGAGAGGTTTGCACAGCTTCAGCGTACCATCTCGGCTGAGCTTCAGGCTTGCCGGGAGGTGCAGCGGTTGTCCAGCCAGGCCTTGCAGGAGGAACTCCGTGTTACACGTGCTACCTTGCAAGAGGAAGCACGTGTATCACGTGAGGTTCTGCATGCAGACCTACGTCACATCGCCACACAGAACCAGGCTCACCCGTCCGGAAGACTTGCTGCCGACGAGGGGCAAGCTGCGGCTAGGCGTGGCCAGGCTACTGTGCCACGTCCTCCTTTACAGGATGAGCCAGACTCGGACGACCATCTATCTCCCACATAGGTCGTGCTGTGCAGGCGTTGAGCCCATGGAGGACTTTTTTTTTGGCTCAGCATCATCGCATGTGGATGTTGAGCAGCACCCTGTACCTCCCCCCTCCTGGGTGCCTCCTCTCCCCCCCGGGTCGTATGTGGCCATTTTTGATTTTTCTTTTAGTTTAGTTAGTTAAGTTTCTGTTTGATGGTTAGTTTAAATAGGTAATGTAGGTTTTCCATAGTTAGTGTAATTAGTTAATAGTTGAGTTAGTTTAAAATTGCTAGTCTATTGTGCTTTCATGTGACGGTGCGGTGCTTTGTGGCTTTTGAAGGCATCCACTGTCTGTTCCAGCTGGGCCCTTCATGGTTGTCTTGTGTATGTGTTTGCTGCTTGGGGTCCTTGACTCACATATGCCACTCCTGCCTCCCTTATCCATGGGCTCGCAAGGATGGTTCGGTGTTACAGCATTTTACACAAGGGCTTTGGACTGTCATATCTGTGGCATGTCTGGTGCTGTGTGACTTGTGTTGACACCCCTATTGGGGATAATTTAGGTGTCATTGTCCACTGTTCAGCTTTTGCTAGATGGGGTGTGTCATGATTAATGTGGACTTTGATTGCTATGCATTGTGTAGTATGTTTCATATCTTTCCTGTACATGTGCTTGTTGCAATCCATGCTGTAGGTAGTGTTCCACACTTTGGAGGTGAAAGAAGGACTGATGGTGTGATTTGTGATGTGACTCTCTGACATGGTCAAGTAATGAGATGCCTGATCAGACACACACAGATGACTTAGAAGCATTAATCATGTGTTTCATGCCCTTTCTGCAGGGGGATGAGCCTCCAGAGCACCTTTGCCAGCAGACATGGCCCATTGGACGACGGAATTCTGGACCCGTTTGTTGGTGCCCACATGCACATGTGTGCACAAGCAGAGGCACAGTGATTGCAGACCCACATCCTAGAACTGCTGACATGTTCCAAGGAACTCCAGGCAAGGTGAGCATCACAGGGGGGCCACGAAACAGCAAAGCTTGCACCAGGCGAGTTGCACATGCAGGCTTAGTCACAGCACTGAGGGTGAGCTTAGACGAATATTGATGTTGAAGCACACAATGCAGCTCAGATGTGTTTGTGGACTGATGGCTGTTGATAGTAGGGTTGTCTGGGACACATGCAGGGGCAGTGGCACATACCCTCTGGTACACCAAGGTCCATTGAGGCACTTGTATCAACCATGTAGCCTTACGAGACATGGAAAGGGGCAGCTCACAGGGACATACAGCAAGGGACATACTCGGGTGCAGTGCATGTCTTTTCCACGTACTTCATGATAAATGCACTGCCAACTTTGTTTCGGTCATGGTGGTACGCAACTTGCTCTGTAGTCATGGCTTGCTATATGGGTCTGTCTGCTTACCCAGGGAACATTGCATGTTGTGTGAATTGCGACATATTGGTGTTCCATTTGCCACGCACCCACCAGCGGCTGACTTACTGCATTGACTGTGTATGACCCGTCACAGGGGTAATATAATATATGGGTACGAAGCATCGACCACAGATTGTCTGTTTGTAGAGTAGTTTGTTGCTATGGGGCATGTTTGGTGTTGTGTTTTTGTGTAATTGGCACGTACAGGTTATTGACTGTGGCTCTCTTTGCAGCATTGCAGTGCTCCTGTAACCGGACCTGAGAGTGTGCAGGCAGGAGGCCAGCACTCAAAACCAGAGCTAAGTGTCTTGTTGTTTTTCTCTCGAACTGCTCTGCATAGGCTTGCTGGGGAGTGTACTGATGCATGGATGTATGTGTGGTTCAATTTGGTATGTTTTTTCTCCCTAATCACCCTTGATCCTATGCAATTTGGAAACCTGTACCCTCTACCCAGTGTTCCTGCTTCCCGTACCTATCCAAGCAACGCTCCCTGACCCTCTTTCCCCACTGGGGTTGCGGATGCCTGTGTAAGCCCCGAACTTGCAGGCGCCAAAACCATAGAGGGGGTGGTTGGTTCGTACCACTCCTGAGCCTGGACTACAGAAGGCCATGGCAATGATGTCCAAGTTTGCTTGGATTGTGTATGTGTTCATGCAGGTTGTACATTTTCGTGCATTCCCTAGTTTCATGTGTCATTCCTCCTCCCCTCTCCTGCCACTCATTCCAGTCATCCAGTCTGTCAACACCTGTCCAGACTGCATATCCCTGAACCTCATTCCCCACCAGGGTCTCAGGGGCCTGTGTGAGTTTGACCTTGCAGGCACCCGGGACATGGTGGGGGTGGTTGTTTCGTGACACTCCCGCGCCTGTACACGGGACCTGTGACAATACACATCCGTTCATGATGCATCATCCTATGTCATGTACCACACATGTCTCACATCCTGTCGTGACATTGTTTTGCTGTGCTACCTTGGTTGCTGCATCATTGTGGTAGTACTTGGCCTTTGTGAGGTACTGCTACGTCAAGTCATCTACTGGAGGGTGTTCGGGTTCGTTTTTATGCCTTGGATTTTGTGATTTTGGAAATGAGTGTGGATTCTGAGGGTTCAGGCATCTTTTTACACACAAGGTGGGAGATGGTGACGAAGGGTAAAGGTGATCCTGTGGCCAGGTGGAATTGAGGTTTGGAGGCTCCATGACCCAGGTGCAGTTGTTCAGTGGGTCATGGTCATTTGTGAGGGAGGGGGGGGGTTGTTGTTGATAGTTGCCTTGCCCTGCAGTGTGATGGGAACTCTGACATAGTAATGGTGGTATCCTATGTACATGTTGTGGTCTGCTGATCAATGCCTGTTCATGTGTTATGTTTTCCTTTCAGGTGCGAGGGGATTGTTGTGGTTTGACATGCTGGGGTGTACACATGGTGGATGTTCACATGTGATGTGTAGGGAACACTGATGGTCACTTGAGTGCACATGCATATGTGGAGTGCATGTCCTTGCAGAACCACACATTTGCACTCTGATGCACTACATGTACTCCCACCCTTGCATATCCACGTGTACACTGTTTGCCTTCTGGTGCCCACTGTGTCCCGGCAGCACATGTTCTGTGACCGATCATGGATCCAGTACATGCCTGATTTGATGTTTGACGTGGTCTGTCACTTAGATGTGATGCTCAGGGTGTGCATCACACACAATGGCTGTTCACTGTGCTGTGCGCTGAGCAGTGTGATGCAGGAGTAGGACACTGCACACATGAGCTGCAGTGTTGATTTTGCAATGCATAATGTGCATGTAGACAGGCATTCATTGTGATGTTACGTCTACGACTGTTGTAATGCATTTGGAAATGACTTATTTTGGGTGGGAGAGTTGGTTGGTCTGTCATTTCATCTGATTCCGGGTCACGCAGCAGTGTCCGATGCCACTGTACATTTAGGACATGGCAATGTGTACCTTATCATTACTGCGTTGGTGTATGGGTATTGCTTGCCATGTCATGTTGATGTTTGGGAGGGTTTGAGTGACATGACAGTGATGGCCATGGCCTGTTTTGCAGGTGTGTGTGATGCACACCTTGCATGTCCGGGTCATCCGCTTCTCAGAACAACTAGCTGGGGGTAGATTCCTCTCCGCAGCAGGGCCCTCCCCCTAGAACAGACTTCCGGCCTGACTTGAACTCGAGGGGAACCATCTCCAGTTCTGGAAGCACCTCAAGACCTTCCTCTTTGCTTCTGCTTACTCTCTGCCTCTCCCTTGCAGAATTGTTCACTGGGACTGCACAGGAGCTGCAACTGGGCCACTCTCACCGACCTCGGTCCCTGGCCCAGCCACTCTCCACTTGCACTGCCTCCCTGGCAACCCCTGCACTGCAGTACTGTCTCTCTATCCCTACAGCCCTCCCTTCCCAGCACTTGTCTGCACTTACTTTTGTAGTTGCCACCAGGCGACCTATGTATTATTTTTTTGGGCTGCTTCCCCTGTACTGGACCCCCCCCCACCATTCCCCTTGCACCTTTCCCATTCCCCCTGCCCCTGCACTTGCACAATCTCAATGACACCTGGCCTAGTAGTACCGTTCTCTGTGTTCCCTTGTTCCCCCCTCCCTGCCTCATTGCGCCTTGGGATACTTGTGTATGGGCCATATCATGTCATATGTCATATGTGTGCCTTTTGGTCACACAGGATAGCTTGTGTTTAAGTAGCTAGGGATGCAGACGATGTGGCACTTCCATGGCAACTATCTCAGGGTGGTAGGGTTGTGACAGTTGACTGTCTCTTTGTCATCATCGATTGTCACCTGGTATGTGCCAGGCCTGTGTGCACTCCGCAGGGGTGGGAGTTTAGGTGAAAAATGTGGCCACAAGCTGGGTCCGGGCTTCCTCGCCACGTGCCCTGTCCCCTCCCATGGCCAGCGCCTGTGCCTGTGGTTGGGGATGTGGGGGCACCACCATGTCCACCGGGACACCCTGCGGTGTTGCAACATTGTGCAGGACACATGCTGCCACAATGATCCTGCACACTACTGGTGGTGCATAGAGTAGTTGCCCACCAGAGCCGTCAAGGGAGCGGAAACGTGACTTGAGCACTCCGAATGTGCGCTCCACTATGCCCCTGGTTGCTATATGGGCGGCGTTGTATCTTACCTGGGGTGGTGTGGTGGGGTTCCGGATTGGCGTCATCATGTGGTTGCTCAGAGGGTAGGCACTGTCCCCTGGGGAGGTGATAATAGTAGAGATTATTAGGGTTTGGATATTTGTCTGTGTGTGACTTGCATGCATGTGCAAGAGCATTTGTACTGACCTAGGAGCCATGTGTCGCCATGCTGCCCAGCTTCCAGGGCCCGGCTCAGGGCGGACATTCTGTATATGAAACTGTCATGGGTGGAGCCAGGGTAGTTTGCATAGACAGAGGTGATGATTCCCTTTGCATCACATACCACCTGTACATTGATGGAATGCCAGTGCTTGCGGTTTCGGTAGATGTGCTCAATGGCCCTAGGTGGACGTAGGGCCACATGGGTGCAATCTATGGCACCGAGCACTTTGGGGAAGTGTGCCACCCTGAAAAAATCCAGGACAACGGCCTGCCTTTCTGCGGGTGTTCTGGGCATGTATATGTGCCTGCGGACTGAGGGGCGCGCTCTCATGATTCCCAGTACCTGGTGTAGGCATCGTGACTGCGTGGCCTGTGAGACCCCCCCACTATGGCAGTGGTCCGCTGAAATGACCCAGTGGCCAAAAAATGCAGGACATTGAGCAGCTTCTCCAAGGGGCTCAATGCTTGGGAGCAAAGGGTGGGGGATGTGAGGTCATCTTCCCACTCCCTGACCAGGTCTAGGATGATATGGGGTGGAAACCTATACCTGCCGTAGACCTGGTCGTCAGGCATCCCAAAAAGGCTTGTCCGTGGTGCGAAAATGCGTGCCCTGGCTATTCTCCTTCTCCTGCGGTGTCCCACGATCAGTGCAGCGACAAATGGGGCATTCATCGTAGCTGTATATACGCGTTTGTTGTTTGCGCGCACTTTTATGCTGTGCGCGGGGATGGCTCCGCCTGCCTTCGTGTGGGCGGACGCGTTGACGCCTGTGCCCGTCTTTTGCCGTGCGCGGGTTTCCCGTATTCGGATACGGTCTGAGTGTCATCGCGTGTGATCGGAGGGGAGTGAGCATACACGCAATTGGCCTGGGTACGTGTGTTTCGGGGTGCGCGGGAAGTTCCACACGCGATTAGCCTGGGTACGTGTGTCCCGGGGTGCCGGGAACTTTCACACGCGATTGGTGGAAATCCACATGTGTTCTGTCATCACGTGCAATGAGGGGAACACCTGCGCGCATCACGTCACAGACGCGCTCACGCGCTAAGGGCCTTTGGTCCAATGAAATCGCATATGCGTGCTGCCGTGCATACGCGCTAAGGGCCTTTCCTCGTATTACACGCGGATGTGCAGTTTTTCACGCGCGCTGAAATGCCCATGCACGTCTGTACGTGTCACGTCACAGGGGCGCTTGCGCTTGAGGGGCCTTCTGTCCAATGAAAATGCGTATGCGTGCAGACGCGCTTACGCGCTGAGGGCTTTTCCTCATTACACGCTGACATGCAGATTTTTCACGTGCCAAATCACTCCGTATCAAGCTGGCCACGCGTAAGCACACGGAAGACCACGCTCCTGCCCAGAAGGCCGAACTACCTGCCATCTGCTGCTGCCTGACTGCCTGCTGCCCACGTGCCCTGCCATTTGCTGCCTGCACATCAGCCAGGGGTGCTGTTGCTGTGACCACCCCTGCTGGAACCGAACACTCCCGACTGGGATTCCATCGCTCCACAGCCCAGCCCCAGGACCCAGTTGCCCACCCACTCCTGCCTCTGGGGTTGTCATGTCGGGGCAAACACCATCTGGGACCACTGACAACCCCCGGCCAGAGAGGCAGAGGGGCACCAGCTTCAGTGCCACCGAAGTTGGTGTCCTGGTGGAGCAAGTCCTGGGGCAGTATGATGCCCTCTTCGGAAGTTCCCGCGCGACAAGGAAGGACGGACTCAGATCTGGACTGACATCATGACTGCCATCAACGCGGAGGGGGTGGCAGTCCGCGACTTACAACATGTCAAGAAGCGCTGGGAGGACTTCAGGTCCAGGACCCTGAACAAGGCCCGGCGCCTCTTGAAGGCAGCGGATGCCAAGGGGCGCCGGGGCCACTTGTCGGAAGAACAGATGAGGGTCCTGGAACGCATATCCCCAGCGCTCCACGTCCACGTCCTTGAGAAGCAGACCCGTCTGGAGTCGAGCGGTGAGTGTACATGCATCCTGATTGTGAGCAGTGCGTGTGGTGATTATTCAGTAGTGTGCAGGTTGCACATCTGTTTGTATGGGGTCGAGTATGGGTGGGGGTGTACAGGGCCGTGGGGCTGACACATGCGAGGGCTGTAATGTGTGAGACATGGATGGTGCTTGTGTGTGTAGGCTTGCATGCCAAATGCAGTTGTGTGGGCACACATGTTTGGATGAATGTGTATGTAAGTAGACATGTCCGTGATGTCACGCATGTATGTTGTTTTTGGCTGCATGTATCAGCACTGTGTACATGTGCATGTGTGTGTATTTGACAAGGGTGCAACAGTGATGCAACATGGATGCATGTGACAGCAGTATGTGGAAGCCTGATTGGCAGATGTGACATGGATGCCCGTCTGAACACTGCGACACTTGGCAGAGGTGTACACATGCATGCAAGTGTGGTGGTGTGTGTACATGTGTGGTGCACTTCCTGTGTTGCATTTGATGTCTGGCTCACCTTTGGCTGCTCATGTTGTTGTATGTGTATGGATGGTGGTGGCAGTTGCGATATGGCTGTGGTATGGCTCATGTGTGCGAGTTGTAATGACATGTGTGTTGGGGATTGTGATGACATGTCTGAGGTTTGCCAATGCCACTCATGTACAACTGTCATGTGTGTATGTGTCCATTGTACAGTGCCCTCATGCCTGTGTTTTGTTTCTCCCTGTCTGCAGCGTCAACTGATGAAGAGGGCGGAGTAGGTGCTGTAGAGCACAGCGGCGGGAATCCCACCGCCAGCCGGAGACGCAAGGCCCGGCTCCCCTCCCATGTTGTGCTCTCGTCGGGGAGTGAGGAGTCCGGTGCCGAATCCCAGGCCGCAGCTGCCAGGGGGAGGTCCAAGAGGCGGAGGTTGGAGTTGGACTCCTCGGCAGCAGAAGGGGCAGCTGGGACCCCACAGGGCCCAACAAGGGAAGATGGCACGGAGTCATCCAATTTGGTGGGGGGTTTGGTGGAGGAGGAGGCCGTGCAAGCACCAGAGATGGGGTCTGGAGGTGGGGATCCCACTGGTGCTAGTGGTGCAGTGCAGGACCAGGGACAGGAGGCAGCACAGGCCGCCGCGGAGGTGCCTGTGTGCAATCCTGTCCCTGATCCTGTCCCTGCATCATCTTGTACCAGCAGGGATGCCTACGTCCAGACCCGTTTTCAGGAAGGGGATGAGCTCACGTCAACTGGCCTTCCTCTGCCTGCGGACGTGGCTATCCGGGTCCGGGTTGAGCCTGTCCTGGCTGGTGTGGCGTTGCATCAACGGGCCATGCGAGGTGACCTGCAGTCTTTTCATGAGGAGACTGCACGTCATCTCGAATGGCTCGTTGACCATGTCAGCCTGCTGGGACAGGTCACCCAGGCCGGATTCCTCTGTCTGATGGGGCTTGCTTCGACTCCCTCCTCAACTGGACCCCCTACGCGCCAGTCGTCCTCCATGCCATCTTCCCACCCATCAGTCACCTGGGTGCCCTGTGGAGCTGCCTCTGACGGTGCGGCCAGGCTGGTGGAGGAGGCATCCCTGCCACAGTCGGGAGTCGGACGTCCAGCAGGGGTGGCCACATGTACGACTGCACCCCAGCCGGCGGAGGATGTGCAGGCAGCAGGAGGCAGTGCACGGGCAGAGGCACAGCAGCAGCAGCAACGTGGTGGGAGCCATGAAGGCTCGGGGCCTTCAACATCGGAGGGGCAGGCATCGGCCGGAGGGCAGGAGGACCCAGGACAGAGAGTGTCTTCCGTGTGGCAGCGGTTGGGCCACGCCATAGATGCGGAGTGGCAGCGGGCGGAAGAGGCACGGCTCACAATGGTCAGGGCGGAGAACTCCATGCGGAGGGCCCTGAGGCGGGCTGAGTGCCTCGAGGCAATCCGCAGGGGTTTGGAGGTGGACACGTCGACAGCCCTGCGGACCCTCGGGGACATGGAGGAGGACCGCCTCCGGGACATTGAGGAGGAGTTTGATGATGCCCTGGCCCGGGACATCCACAAGTGAGCCGTGAAACTAGCCCGCTGCCCTTGTACATAGTTATGTAGGTAGTGTTAGGTTTCATTTTAGTTTTGTTTTTATTTGGACCTTTCTGACATTGGCCACATTTTTGTATATAGTTTATTTTATTAGTTAGTGTAGTTAGATAGGTTTCCTTTCTTTTGTTGGGATAATGGACCCTGGCTTGTTCCCATGTACATAGTTCACTGTTGGATTGTAATATTTTTTTTAACATTTTAACCATGGAGCAATGGCTTTCTTTTTTATTTCCCATTGGATTTTGTTTTGTGGACATTGACTTTGGACGACATTGCTTTGGATTTTTATTTTTGGTTTTGCTTTTTTGCCTGAACATGCTTCTTTTAATTTTTGTACATTCACATTTCTGTTTCTTCATTTTTGATTCTATTTATGTTTCCTTTAATACATTTATTTTTGTTGCTAACTTCAATGTGTGGTATCTCATTTGTTTCATGCATTTCATGGTATGTGTTTTGAGATTCACTGACACCCATTGGGTGTCTGTGAGGGAAATGTGTTTGTTTCGGAACTTGCAATTGGTGTTCTGTGATGTAATTGCAAATTATGAGTGGGTGGATGCGATACTCGGGTGGGTGTTTTGCATTTGGAGGCTGACCATAGGGACCAGGGATCTAGATTGTGATGACATGTTGGCCGGGGAACATGGTTTGGACATGGGTGGGGGCCTGCTGGCAGGTGCCCCACAGTGCTGGGGGGTGGGGGTGGTGGGGCACATGAGTTGGACATGGGTGGGGGCCTGCTGGCAGGTGCCCCACAGTGCTGGGGGGTGGGGGTGGTGGGGAACATGAGTTGGACATGGGTGGGGGCCTGCTGGCAGGTGCCCCACAGTGCTGGGGGGTGGGGGTGGGGGTGGTGGGGAACATGAGTTGGACATGGGTGGGGGCCTGCTGGCAGGTGCCCCACAGTGCTGGGGGGTGGGGGTGGTGGGGCACATGAGTTGAACATGGGTGGGGGCCTGGTGGAGGCTGCCCCTGCACTGCTGGGGGGTGGGGGTGTTGTGAGACATGGGTGGGGGCCTGGTGGAGGCTGCCCCTGCACTGCTGGGGGGTGGGGGTGGTGTGAGACATGGGTGGGGGCCTGGTGGAGGCTAGCCCTGGTGGCAGGGGGGTGGGGGTGCTGGGAGACATGGGTGGGGGCCTGGTGGAGGCTGCCCCTGCACTGCTGGGGGGTGGTGTGAGACATGGGTGGGGGCCTGGTGGAGGCTGCCCCTGCACTGCTGGGGGGTGGGGGTGGTGTGAGACATGGGTGGGGGCCTGGTGGAGGCTGCCCCTGGTGGCTGGGGGGTGGGGGTGGTGTGAGACATGGCTGGGGGCCTGGTGGAGGCTGCCCCTGCACTGCTGGGGGGTGGGGTGGTGTGAGACATGGGGGGGGGCCTGGTGGAGGCTGCCCCTGGTGGCTGCGGGTGGGGGTGGTGTGAGACATGGGTGGAGGCCTGGTGGAGGCTGCCCCTGGTGGCTGGGGGGTGGGGGCGCTGGGAGACATGGGTGGGGGCCTGGTGGAGGCTGCCCCTGGTGACTGGGGGGGTGGGGGTGGTGTGAGACATGGGTGGGGGCCTGGTGGAGGCTGCCCCTGGTGGCTGGGGGGTGGGGGTGGTGTGAGACATGGGTGGAGGCCTGGTGGAGGCTGACCCTGGTGGCTGGGGGGTGGGAGTGCTGGGAGACATGGGTGGGGGCCTGGTGGAGGCTGCCCCTGGTGGCTGGGGGGTGGGGGTGGTGTGAGACATGGGTGGGGGCCTGGTGGAGGCTGCCCCTGCACTGCTGGGGGGTGGGGGTGGTGTGAGACATGGGTGGGGGCCTGGTGGAGGCTGCCCCTGGTGACTGGGGGGTGGGGGTGGTGTGAGACATGGGTGGGGGCCTGGTGGAGGCTGCCCCTGGTGGCTGGGGGGTGGGGGTGGTGTGAGACATGGGTGGGGGCCTGGTGGAGGCTGCCCCTGCACTGCTGGGGGGTGGGGGTGGTGTGAGACATGGGTGGGGGCCTGGTGGAGGCTGCCCCTGGTGGCTGGGGGGTGGGGGTGGTGTGAGACATGGGTGGAGGCCTGGTGGAGGCTGCCCCTGGTGGCTGGGGGGTGGGGGTGCTGGGAGACATGGGTGGGGGCCTGGTGGAGGCTGCCCCTGCACTGCTGGGGGGTGGGGGTGGTGTGAGACATGGGTGGGGGCCTGGTGGGGGCTGCCCCTGGTGGCTGGGGGGTGGGGGTGGTGTGAGACATGGGTGGAGGCCTGGTGGAGGCTGCCCCTGGTGGCTGGGGGGTGGGGGTGCTGGGAGACATGGGTGGGGGCCTGGTGGAGGCTGTCCCTGCACTGCTGGGGGGTGGGGGTGGTGGGAGACATGGGTGGGGGCCTGGTGGGGGCTGCCCCTGGTGGCTGGGGGGTGGGGAACATGAGTTGGACATGGGTGGGGGCCTGGTGGAGGCTGCCCCTGGTGGCTGGGGTGCAGGGGGACATGCGTTGGTGGGCAGTAGTGCAAGTTGACATGTGGGTTGGCTGGGGGGCATGGCCATGGTGGATGGGGTGCCTGCAGGACATGTGCTGGGTAGGCCCCTGTGGTGTGAGCCACCTGCAGGGGCCGTGGAAGGTGTAGAGGGAACACCTGGGAGGACCCACACGTGCAATTCACGTGTGCTGCTCCCCGCGCAGCCCTGTAATACACGTGCCCTGATGAGTTCGCGTGTGGAACTTCCCGCACACCCCTGTAATACACGTACCCTGATGGAATTGCGTGTGGAACTTCCCGCGCACCCCTGGAATACACGTACCCTGCTGATGTTGCGTGGGATACTTCCCCCGCACCCTGAAATTCACATACCCTGATGAGATCGCGTGTGTGACTTCCCGCAAACCCCCGAAATACACGTACCCCGCTCAATCGCGTGTGTAACTTCCCGCGCACCCCCGAAATACACGTACCCCGCTCAATCGCGTGTGTAACTTCCCGCACGCCCCAGGAATACACGTACCCCGCACAATCACGTGTGTAACTTCCCGCGCACCCCCGAAATACACGTACCCTGCTCAATCGCGTGTGTAACTTCCCGCGTGCCCCAGGAATACACGTACCCCGCTCAGTCACGTGTGTGACTTCCCGCGCACCCCCGAAATACACGTACCCCGCTCAATCGCGTGTGTAACTTCCCGCGCGCCCCAGGAATACACGTACTCCGCTCAATCGCGTGTGTAACTTCCAGCGCACCCCCGAAATACACGTACCCCGCTCAATCGCGTGTGTAACTTCCCGCGCACCCCCGAAATACACGTACCCCGCTCAATCGCGTGTGTAACTTCCCGCGCACCCCCGAAATACACGTACCCCGCTCAATCGCGTGTGTAACTTCCCGCGCACCCCCGAAATACACGTACCCCGCTCAATCTCGTGTGTAACTTCCCGCGCACCCCCGAAATACACGTACCTCGCTCAATCGCGTGTGTAACTTCCCGCGCACCCACGAAATACATGTACCCCGCTCAATCGCGTGTGTAACTTCCCGCGTGCCCCAGGAATACACATACCCCGCTCAATCGTGTGTGTAACTTCCCGCGCGCCCCAGGAATACACGTACCCCGCTCAATCGCATGTGTAACTTCCCGCGCACCCCCGAAATACACGTACCCCGCTGAATCGCGTGTGTAACTTCCCGCGCGCCCCAGGAATACACGTACCCCGCTCAATCGCGTGTGTAACTTCCCACGCACCCCCGAAATACACGTACCCCGCTCAATCGCGTGTGTAACTTCCCACGCACCCCCGAAATACACGTACCCCGCTCAATCGCGTGTGTAACTTCCCGCGCGCCCCAGGAATACACGTACCACTCTCAATCGCGTGTGTAACTTCCCGCGCACCCCCGCAATACACGTGCCCCGCTCGCACAGGCCCAATTGCTGTATGTTGCCACTTTTGTGATGCGCTGGGACTCTACCGCCTGCCTTCGTGTGGCGGACGTGTTTCAGCTTGTGCGTGTCTTTGGCTGTGCGTGGCTTTGCCCTATTCGATTCCATGAATACGTGTGGTTCGAGTGCGTTGGCCGTTCCGTCTGCTTCCCTGCAGTACATCCCCAGTTACGCCCTTATTTTCGCGCGTTGTTCCCCATTCTGCGCGTTACGCCCCGTGTCCCGCCCACTTTCTGGTGTATGCGCTGAGGTTGTGTGCGTCGCGCACGCCTTTCGGGATGTTGCAGTGACTTGTGCGCCATGCACGGGTTTGGCGCACATCCCGAGGTGAACACGCGCAGGGACTTCCATGAATCGCATGCGTGCGCGTGCGCCTGTTTTTTTCCGCTTACGCCTGCTTGCGCATGCTTGCGCGAAGATTTTCGGCGCACGTTTGTTCCATGAATCAGCCCCTTAGTGTTTGTGAATTGGCAGTGGCGATTTTGACCGTGAGGCATTCACAGGATTTCATAGTAGGTGTTGTCACAATTCTCATGTCTAAGTTAGTTTTGGCTATAATTGCTATTCCTCCACCTCGAGAGATGTCTCTATCTGCTCGCAGGATGGTATAGTTATCGGCGACTGCCAGCGATAGGGCAGGGCCTGCCGCGTCATGTAACCAAGATTCTGAGATGGCCAAGAAGTCCAGGTTGTCTGTTAATATAATGTCAGATATTTCAGTTGCATGGGCAACCTAGCATTTATGAGAGCTCCTTTGAGGTTTGATTGGTGGCTTTCTGATGTGTGAAGGTGTTTGAAGACTGACAGGTTATTCTTCCAGTAGGCTCTTCAGCTCTGTTTGTTTCGGCCTATGATTAAACCCCACAACCGTTATGCTGCAGTTATAGAGGTATGCTGAAAGGGGGCAGCATTATGCTGCAGTTATAGAGGTATGCTGAAAGGGGGCAGCATGGCTCTCTCAGACTTCATAGGGGAGCAAATCATTTCACTGAGCTTCTTACTTTGCTGGACCTACTAGGGTGGTAGACTGGGAAGGATACAAAATATATTTCGGAAAGTGTTTAGTATTGCAAAAGAACAGGGGGTGATGAATTGCATCACATTTCCATGGAGAAAGAGACGCCCTCTTTTCAAAACCTTTGAAGGTTTGCTTTTAGACATGACCTCTTGCAAGGCAGCATACAGTTGTGATGCACAACATTAATGCACAAAATCACTACTATCTATTATATGTAGACCTTTTATATAGCACATAGTAACATTTTTAGTGAATAGGGAAACAGTAGAGAGGGAGGTAGAGGGACTAGAAGGAGGAGAGAGTGGATGAGAAATCAGAGGATTGACAGTGAGGTGTGATATGGACTCCAAGTGAGTTAGAACCTAGGGATTGGGCACAAGAAAAGTATAGTGGTCCCAGGTGTGCACTATTCTTCCTCTCGACCTCCCCCACAGTGTTTGCAAACTGGACCTTCCTCTAACCTGGCTCTCCCTCTCAGACAGAAACCTTTAACTGTAGAGGTTAAAATTAAGGTGAATTAGGGGACACGAGAGCTGGAGACACTGCCAGGTGCGCAGTCTTCCTTTCCCTGAAAGGAGAGGGCTTCTGCGATGCCAAGGAAATCCAGGATCAAGGGAGGTCTTCTCCCGAGGATCCCAGGAGCAAGGCCATGAAACTCGCCTTCTCTGAGTGGCCAAGCCCAGGGCCCAGAGCCCATTGCCTAATCGTAGACTGGTTGGGTGGCTGCAGCATAGAGGCTCTTTGGACTAAGGACTGTGCCACATTTCAGAACACTTAGGGTAATGTGGAGGATTAAGGGTGGCTGTTTAGCTACAGCGTGAGCCCCTAGCTGTGCAAGCAGAGGGCAGTAAAAGGCACAAGTGTTTGATGCGGGCACATGATCCGAAGAGCAGAATGACACTATGTAGATGGAGATGATTAGACAGAAACATGTTCCCTCCACTCCCTCAAACAAGCCACACATCCATGCTGGCTGTCACCCATTGTCTTTTCATTCTCATGGACTCCATTTTCACCCAGTGTCAGACATCTCACTGCATCCCTTTGGTAGCCAGGAGACCCCTAGCCTTGCTTCAATGGGATTATGTCCTAACCTGTGAATTCCTGGCAATGTGAACTCTATTCTTTAGTTGTTCATGGTATTGTGGATAAACTGTTCCATGTATAAACATTGTCATTCTTGTTTCATCTCTGAATGTTGTCAATGTTTGTCCATGGTCTGTCCATATACATTTGCACACCTCAATTACTTTCTTCTACTACTCGGTTACATACCTTTTCACTTTCTTAAAATGTACACCTTTCCAGCACAACAAACTATTATGTATCCTTGTATAGTTTGGTGCACTATAAAAAACAATAATTACATTAATAATAATGAACCACGGTCATTATGTCCATGATCTCTGTCCATGTAGCAGGGGGATATGAGGACAGGAAACCACAACTGTCCATAGTGATGGCTGGTCAGCCATGACTGTGTCCAATGTAATTTGAGCAACTTTTTTTTCATGATTCATAAACATGGATCTTTGATTGTGATCAATTCTTTTTCGTGGCAAATTTTTAAGTGGAGGGATATTAACTGTTAACAATAAACATCTCGCTCCAGTTTTTCAACATCGCTTCAAAGGAACCTCAATGCCAAAACTCTATCCTTCTAAAATTCTAATACATTTCCGCCCAATCCAATGATTTTGCTTTCCTTCCACGCACCATTTTTAGCAATCAGTGTGAAATGTGATCAGGTTGAATGCATCCTATGCAGTGTAGGACTGATTGGGGAGATCTGCTATCTGGATAGAGAGCTGCATGTTCTGTTCCCAGGGAGGTGAACCTATTTGCATACCCACAATCCTTTGGACAATCACAGCAAATTATGTTTTCATCCCCATATGAACACAACTATAATAGTCCACAGGACACACATACATTATTCTTTCCATCTAATGTAGCAATAATCCCTTGTTCTGCAGGCTTCACCGGCCGGTAACAGCCCAGGGCTGAAGTTACACTGAGCCCCCGGGCCATTATCGGGCCGGTGAAGCCCGCAGAACGTGGAATTATTGCTGTTAGCACCTCGAAGCAAACACTCAAGGTGCAAATAGCAAAAGGGAAACATAACGCTTGTGCTGCTTTGTTCGGAGCAGTGACCGGGGAGAGTCAGACAGGGTTACCCATGGAAATGGAAGGCGGGGCTCTGCTCAGAGCCCCTCATCCATTTCCATGGCTTTAAGAGGAAGCTGAGCATCCCAGAGGGAGGGGCCCTTAAGTGGAAGGTAAGGAGTTTTGGTTTGGGGCTGGGGGTAGCAGTCTGGATTGGATGCGGGAGGCAGGGGAGGAGGGACAAGAGCAGCACCAGGTGCAGCAACCACAGAGGTAGCTCCGGACCCGCAGTTGGATCTGTACATTCAGCCAGAGTTTGGAGCAAACCAATTGCTTGCCGCACTAGCCGGGGGTGCGAATTAGGTTGAAATTGTTTCACTACACAGATTCCCTAAATAATAAGTAATTATGATATTGTTAGGGTCCTTTAAAGGTGTGGGCCTGCACTAAGCAGCCATTAGCAGAGATCGAAATTAAGATTTGATAAGCAGGCGCTAAAAGCAGCTCCTGGGTATCCAGCATTAGCCAGTGACCAGGAGCTACCACTGGGGAACCAGGAGCCAGTACCTACCGTTCCTCAAATCTATCTTCCACATAGGCTGCAGACATATTGCTTTCTCCAGTATTTCTGACCCATTATGATTTTAATGTTGCATAGATGTGTTCTAATGTTTATTTATGTATTGTCCCAAACGCAAGAGTTACATTCACAAAGGTGTGTTTGTTCGGCATCAGTGTTCCTGGGGAGCCAAATGTAGCTCCTGGTAGCTGTTGGTGTCAAGCTAAGCAGACTCCTCTACGCCACAAGCAGGAGCTAAATAGCTCCCAGCTTGCCTCATTTTCGAACACTGATTAGGGAAAGTCTAACTTGTCATAAAAGGTCTGTTTTATGTGTTTTTGCATTGTGTCCTCTTTACAGGTTGAAGAAGAAAGCCATACAACCTTCAAGTCATATGCATTTATGTAACACACATTGTTCAACCTGTAAAAATGTGCCAAAGAAAATGTGAAACATGCGTCGGCACAATAGGCAGTTTTCCTAAAAAGAATCTAATAACAAACAAAAAAAGTGTGGTTTTTTGTTTTTCAGTCCTTTCTTTCAACTTTTCTTTGTCTAGAGTAAGCAGAACACTCATACTTACATGTCACTTTGCAACAAACCTTCCACTTGACAGCAACAACACACATATATTTACACTGCTCGGTGGCAGCATCTGCAACCCCATGTGGGTACAAAGAAATCCCTGTTTGACTTGATTGTGTGTCTGAAACGCATAATCTGGTTTTGCTGAAATGCAAATGTTTCAGTAGGGATGGTTATTTTAACCACAAAAGGTTCATGGCACATTGCTGTTCTGTGGCAAATATTCCTAATTAGGTTCATTCAAGGTCACATGAAGTTTTAATTGACAAACCCCAGAGAAATGAACATGGGGTAAACACACATGTCAGACCACCTAAAAATGTTCATGTCTTGACATGGTTATTTATTGTCATCCAAACTCTTCTGAATGGTTCTCCGGCCACCAATGAACTTTGCTTCAGAATCATCTACCCCCCCGCAGCCATTTGCCATTCGTGGTTTGCATCTATGGACTTTATGCACGGTTGCCTGTGGTAAAGCCATGGCTGTCCATGGACCTAAAAACAGGGAAAGGTACACCCATCCAGGGAGGCAGCAGAGAGAGGCAGGGGAGTGCTTTTTAATAGCCGCAGGTGAGGGGGGGAAGGATGCTACAATGGGAAAGAAAGTTTGGTTGTATTACAAAGGTGGATGTCTTCATTACGATATGTAGCTAGTTCGGAGTGTGATAGGTTCACAGGCGGAAAATTACTTGAAAAGGTGTGAGGAGGTGAAACTTAATCTTGAGTTTTCAGGGGGAGAGTGACAATACAAACTATCTTTCTGGGATATTAGAGTGTGGGAGCGGAATAACAAGGCTTCGCTAGTCCTGGAACATGCCCACCAGCAACCTCTCTGGGTTAGGCTCTGAGTCTTTACGAGGGATATTTACTCATTGAACCCCTACATTTCTACCAAATAGAACAGAAACATTACACTTGTCTGTCTGCATTTTGTTCCAGTTTCCAGCTGTGTAAATTTGCAATTGTTAGTTTCATGCAAGTAAAAATGTATGTATTTAGGTAGCTATGGTAGCACTTAGGTGCCAAGAATCCTTAACAGTAATGAGTCTTCGATAGATATTTCAATTAAAAAATGCATTACTATTGCACTAAATGAATTGAGTTGTTTGTATGGAACTAATTGAAATGCATTGTTAATTCCATTGCATGGTTTTAATTGTGATTTTAATCTGTAGTATTTTAACAAAGTTGTGTATATGTTGTCTTGATTTTTTTACTATTGCAAAGGTTTTATGAAACCATAAGCAATTAATTAAATAAATAAATAAAGTAGCACTCGGGTACCTATGGGGCTGTTACAACCTTTTCGTGTCAGGATTCAGACCCTGTTGTGTAAGGGATGGGCAGCAAACGTTATTAGCTCTCGGGGTGATGGCAGGAGAAGGGGAATATTATCTGGATTGGAATTATCCAGATTGGGCAACTAGAAGAATGAGACTTGAAAAGAAATCAGTGAATGACAGGGAGGAGTGGTAGGGGTTAACTTAACCAGGACGAACATTGAGAAAGGGACTAGAATTCAAAGGCAATCATTTCTCTTCTTCCCCACAGTGGCAGCAAACATGCCCCCCGTGTTCCAGAGCGCTCTCCCTAATGCTCACAATTACCCACAGAGGTAAAGCGAATTAGAGGAGGCAGACCTGGTGGCACTGTTGGGTGCACATTCCTTAATTTCACAAGATAGGGAGTCCTTCTGAGTAGATAATGCCAATCGCCTTTATGGGAGGAGGCTGACAACTCATTGTATTTCCTAACACTGGTTTTAATAAAGTACCAAACCCCTACCTTGCTCTTATAGCTAAAGCCCCTATACTGAAGGAAAAAGAAAGAGTTCAAAAAGGTGCTCACCGGGATGCCTTACAAAAGAAAGTCTCTCTGCTGTCAAGCCTTTCTAGCCTGACCTCTGACTCTACCACTATAAGGGAAAGAAATAACCTAACTCAAACCGAAAGCTATCATAAGGGTCTTCTACCCAAATGATAGAATGGTGACTGGTTCTCTACACCCACGCAAAGACTCTCTGTAGTAGAAGGGTTATTGTTATTGTTTAATATTTGTAATGCGCACCAGACCCTGGAGCAACAGGGCGCAGCAGAAAAGGATATGTTCAACTTGGTTACATGGCCAACCGGCCGGCATATAAAATCACATCATAAACTCACATCAATATGTACGCAGTAACATTACATAGTTGCAAGCGAGTGCACTGAGGTTACAGGTGTATGACATACAGTACATTGCGGGTTAGGTGACATAGGATAAGGACGAGGCGTAAGGAGGGCGTTGGACTGGGTTTTATTTGTCGTTATCTTTTAGCCAGTTGATCAGGATCTGTCTAAATTTGACAAATGGCTGGGGGGCTCTAATGTCTGGAGGAAGGGAGTTCCATAGTTACGCAGCCTTGACTGGGAAGCTACGTCCCCCAATGGTGGATAGTCTAAATCTTGGAACTTGGAGGCAGTTGGAGTTAGCAGTTCTCGTTGGTCTGGAGGATGTTTTTTTGCAGAATCTGTTTATAAGGTAAGGTGGTGCATTATTATTAAGGCACTTGTGGGTAAGGGAGGCAGTCTTGAGTTTGATTTTGTCCGAAGTAGATAAACATTTGTATTGTCTTCTAGTGGATGAGATATGTTCACTTCTATTAATCTTCAATGCAGCTCTTAGGGCATTATTCTGTAGGACCTGTATTTTGTGGATAGTTTTTTTGTTCGTTCCGATGTAGAGTGCATTACAATAATCCAGTTTGGAAAGTATGAGGGCTCTAGCCAACGTGAGGCAACTGTCTGTGGAAAGGAATTGTTTACTGGCTCTGATAAGTTTGCATGTGTATGCAGTAGCCGATGCGAGGGAGTTAACTTGTTTAGTGAAGTTCATAGTGGCGTCTAGATAGAAGCCTAGGGTCTTCACTTCCTTTGCTACTTTTATGTTATTACCATCAATAGTGAAGTTGGCATAATCAGGGCTAAATTTGGCTAAAAGAGTTGGGGTGCCTAGAATGATGAGCTCAGTTTTGTCGTCGTTCAGGCGTAAACCGTGAGTGGCCATCCACGCCTGAACGGTACTGTAGATTCTATTCACCAAAGTCAGGTTGACGACGTAATCTCCTGAAAGCGAAAGCGTCTGCATAGTTAGTATAGGTGATACCCAAATGGTCCATTTCGTCGAAGAGGGGCTTGGTGAATATGTTGTAGAGTGTAGGTGACACACAGGATCCCTGTGGAACGCCGCAGGTTATGGGTATGGGGTCTGCTGAGGCCGATGGAGAGAAGATTCTCATGGTCCGGTCACTCAGAAAAGACTCGATCCAGGTTATAGCCTCCTTGGAGAAATGTGCTGCAGAATCAAGGTGCCTGTATAAGACTTTGTGGTCGACTAGATCGAATGCAGCCGAGAGGTCTAGAAGGAGGAGTAGTGCTGCTTGGCCTTTGTTAAGACGGATTTCTGAACTGTGTCCTGGAGGGGCAGAGGTTCAGAAGGCCAGCCTAGTTTCTTGGAACAGGGTAACCTCTGGACAAGCCAGACCATTCAGGGTAGCGATCGCGGCGGTCAAGACTAGGTCTCAAGAGGGGTGAGGGTGACTGAAAGCCCGCAATGAGCACACAAAGGAAGGACACTTACAAATTACTCCAAGCAGGTGTTATATTAAAAATATAGACACATTTATTACAAGGCCTTTGTAACATTGACCGTAGCGAGAAATCACAATAAAACTCAAGTAAACCAACACATACATATCTAATACAATATATATACAAATATCAACGAGTCTAACAAGTTAGACACACGAAATGTGTAGACCACCTAGATGGGGAGGAAAACAGGCAGTGCGAATAATAATTAGACCCAGTCCGCCTTCAGAGGCACTTAACTAAAAGGAAGTCCAAGCCCTACGAAGAGTGGAGCCTTGTGCTCAAAAGTACCTGCACACGCTGGTGCCAACGGGTAAAAAGGGGAGGGAATCAGGCAGTTTAGTTCGGTGAACAAATGAAGATGAACAGAGCTCCGCGACTCAAGCGCAGCCTCCACTGTGGGCAGAAGCAGAGCGCGAGTACGGAAAGGCGTGCTGTTAGACACAGCAGGGAAAAGCTATGGGCTTCTGCAGGAGGGCGGCCAGTTCCTAGCGATGCTACTCACCGGTCCCTGATGCAAGCAGACCCAGGCTTCTCCGCGTCCGTTTCAATGCTGGCAGGTTCAGATACGAGCAGGGGACGTCTCGGCGTCGTGTAGATTCCGCAGCAGCAGAAGTTGAGTTGAGGACGTCCCAAACGCAGTGAACCTGCACAGTTTGTTACCACAGCAGGGCAACGGAGTGGCCATGTGTATTTCAGCCAAATGTACACTACTCACTTCAGACCTGGGAATGCCAAGTGTACGAATCATGTGAGAGTGACAAGGACTCGTAATACAACACAACCTGACGGCGGTTACAGAGCAAGACTCCTGGGTAGGCTGGTCAGTCTACTGGATGGCCCAGAGACACTTCCGAAGGCTTACGTGCAGGAGATGGTGAAGATGCCGAGAATAGTTGTTCCCACTATTCCAAGGGTCGAAGTACCAGTACAGGCCTTCTCGTTCGATCAGAGGTAGAAAGGGTTTCACCAAGCGACAGTAGTGCAGAGGAGCAGTCCTTCAGCGGGTCACCAGCGATTCCTTGGTTCAGCCTCGTGGTTGCAGGATACTTGGCTCCTGTATTCCTTTGTTCGTGAGAACTCAGGAGATCGACATGGTAGTGGTGTTTCCAGCCCCCTCTTATCCACGGTTCCCTTCGCGCCAAAATGGAGGGGACCCAATGGGAGATCTGCTCACAAAACACTCACACCATACATGGACCTATCACGGACCATGGAGGTCCCAGGCATTCACACCACCCTAGACTCTCGGGCGCCCAAGATGTGTATTGGGACCAGACATCCCAGCCCACATCCTGGAGGCAAACACAAGGCCTGTAGAAGCCCGCGAAAACATCGGTGTTTCGCGGGAAAGTACATGCCCAAATAAGGAAGGCCCCGGGTCGGCTCAACCTGGGGGAGGTGAAGGTGGCAAGACGGTCAGCGGACAGGACAAAGAGCCTCGTGGTCTGGCCATTTTGGGAGCCAGGCCACCATTTTGGGCTAAGCGCGAGAAACGCGCTTAAAACGCCAAAAGGAGCTCAAAAACACAAGAAACGATCGCTGCCACCAATCCCGTCCGTGATTCACTTGCACCGTTCATTTACAATCCAAAGAGAGTATCTAGGGCCTGTAGAAGACTAGAGACCCAAGAGAGCAGTAACTTAGCTTACAGTGCCCTCTTGTGCCATGTTGCGCGAAAGCTGCAACATGATAAAGAAACTACGGAAAACAACGTTTCCCGGTACTGACTGTCTTAAGGGCATGTCAGTTTCCCCGTAAGAATGGAGCGAAAGCCCAGAGGAGTGTGGCAGAAGGCTGCACTTCTCTGGCAAAGTCTAGATCCTGTGAAAACAACAGCAAAAAGTTTAGGGGTTGCCACATGGGAGGAAAATTACCCACAATTAAGAAATCTTTTCTCTAACAGTCTTTATCTCTAAACTCATCTATTTGCGCCTTAAGGTCAATTAAGGCCGTTTCGGTGCCATGTTGAGGGCAGAACCCCGATTGACGAGATGCTAGTAGGAGAGTGGCTTCCAGGAAGTTTTGTATCTAGAAATATGCCACTTTATCTAAAATCTTTAGAAGAAATGGCATGGTCGTAATGGGCCTGAAGTTCGTATGAATGGCAGGGTCAAGGGTTTGCTTTTTCAGTAGTGGCAGAACCCAGGATTCCTTCAGATTGTTAGGGACAGTACTGGTGGTGAATGACGAGTTAATAAGTTTAGTTATGAAAGGAGAGAGTTCTCTCGCGGCGAAGTTGCGCCGGGCATTGGTCTCCTTTACAATTGGATGGTTTAAGTCCCAGTATGACCTTCTCCACCTCGATGGTCGAGACTTTTGAGAAACTGAACCGAGTTTCTTGTTTGAGATGAGGTGTGGAGGCTATGCTCTGAGACATTTGAGGTACTAGAGAAGCTTTCTTGTGGGCAGTTTTAGTTTGTAGGTTGGCTACTTTGTTAGTTAGGGCATGTTGGATACTGGAACACCACTTTTTGTCTTAAATACAGTTTTCTTGTGGTACTATGGGTGTTTCCAGTTCTTTCAGGATAATGAACAATTCTTTAACACTGGACTTGGATTGGGATATTCTATTATTGTAGGTATCCTGTTTGGCTGAGAGGATGTCTTTCTTGTATTGAGATGAGACTTTGGTGAGGTTTAGTTTGTTTTCTGCTGTTGGGGAGCGTCTCTATGCAGTTTCCTGTTTTCTTTTGAGTAGTCTCAAATTTTTTAAATGAGGGGTAAACCACGAGTTGAGGTGTTTTTTTGGGTTACTGTTCCTTAGTTTCAGCGGTGCGATATTATCAAGGGCTGAATTCATGATTTCATCGTACCGTGTGACTAGAATGTTAGGGTCACTATTGTCCAGTATAGAGTTAAGTTTAGGTAAGATCTGTGGCAGTTATTTTTCGACTGTCATGAGTTTTTTATTCCTCGTGAGTGAAGGGGGGTAATCGATGGCTGGGCATTAGCTAGGTTGGTATCTAGTGAGAATATTAGGAGGTGATGGTCTGTCCAGATTTGCAGAATGATAGCCGTGATATTTACCTCACAGTTATATTCTGCAATCCAATCAAGGATTCGACCGTTGTTATGCGTAGGTGAGTTGACTTTTTGGGAGAAGCCAAGCTCTTGCAAGGTCATAGCAATGGCAGTGGAGTGGGGGTCCTTAGTGTCATTATAGCCTAGATTGAAATCACCTAATACTAATGTTTGGGTGGAATTTTTCCGGTTGTTAGATAAGGTGGTAGAGATGTCTTCCAAGAAGGTTGCAATGGGGCCAGGTGGTCTATATATCAGGAAAACGTTTAGCATTTGAGAATTAGTTGTGGCAACTTTGACCGACAGGCATTCACAGGATTTCATAGTAGGTGCTGTCACAATTCTCAAATCTAAGTTGGTATTGGCTATAATTGCTATTCCCCCACCTCGGGAGGTGTGTCTATCTGCTCGTAGGATAGTGTAATTTTCGGGGACTGCCAACGATATGGCAGGGCCTGCTGCATCATGTAACCAGGATTCTGAAATGGCCAGGAAGTCTAAGTTGTCTATTAGTAGGATGTCAGAGATTTCAGTTGCATGGGCAACTAGAGACCTAGCATTTATAAGGGCACCTTTGAGGTTAGGTTGGTGGCTAGCTGGTATAAGGGCGGTGCTAGGACTAACCTGAGTCTTCTGTTTAGTATGGCTCGAAGTATATGGTAATTAGAGGGGCTCGAGATATGCTCATTAGTTACTTTCTGGGATAGGCGTTTTTTTAGAAGGTTTAGTTGTTCCATTTTTTTTCGCCGGTGGTTCGTATAATTTGGAGAGAAGGGCACGCAATCTTAGGTTTCTGTCAGTCGTGCTACAGGGTAACTGTGTGGATGGATCTTCTTGGTATTGCCTTATTTTGGATTTTTGTGTGTCTAGAGATGTGAGGCATAGGGGAGTGCTGAGAGGGACAGTACGGGCGAGCCACATGTCACTAGTTTTTTCAGGCAGACTGTTGGACTGTAGTGCTAGTAGGAGAGCAGAGTCCATGTAAAGCGTTGACCAAGCTATCTTAGGAAGGGTACCTGATAGGAGTTTGGGTAGGCTATGGCAGGGCATCCTGGTGGTAGTGGGCAGTTCTAGGTGAGCCAATGGGCTGCTGGGCCACTGGTTCTGGGGTGCACTGTAAACCATAAGGCTGGGTGGGCACTGGCAAGTTCCTAAAATACCTAATATAGGTATGGTCATAAAGTGACTATGCAGACAAGGTGGTGCTATAAGGCAGCCTTGACCAAAATGCAAGTTAGATACATCAGACAAGGTGGCGCTATGAGACAGCACTTGACCAAGATGCAAGTTAAATACATCAGACAAGGTGGCGCTATGAGACAGCACTGACCAAAATGCAAGTTAAATACATCAGACATGTGACGCTATGAGGCAGCACTTGACCAAAATGCAAGTTAAATACATCAGACAAGGTGGCGCTATGAGACAGCACTGACCAAAATGCAAGTTAAATACATCAGACAGGTGACGCTATGAGGCAGCACATGACCAAAATGCAAGTTAAATACATCAGACAAGGTGGCGCTATGAGACAGCACTGACCAAAATGCAAGTTAAATACATCAGACAGGTGACGCCATGAGGCAGCCTTGACCAAAGTGCAAGTTAAATACATCTCCCACCAGCTCCATTTCTCATTACGGAGGCAGGTGAGTGGAGCAGCGATGCGCGGCGCCCATTTTGGGACAAAAACACTTTAAAAAGTGTTTGGATTCCCTACGAGCCCCAGCCACCATTTCCTGGTCTCTCCCCCTCCAACCCGCCTCCCATCCCACCCACGGGCAGTGATCGGCTGCCCTCATCTTATAACCAGCCCTCCAAGGGCAGCCCTCTGCCCGGCAGCCCCTGCGGCTAAGGGCCCCAAGGCCAAGGGCGGCTCCCACTATGGCGGCTCCATAGAGTGTCTGCAGGTGTCAGCAGGGGAAGCCAATGAAGCCACCAGACACCGACAAAACTGTAAGTGCTAGCATGGGTGGGGAGTAGAGCAATTACTCTACTCCAGAAAGCTCCTGCCACTCTAACTTACCTTTCAATGGCCTGCAGTATAATGTTAACCAGTACCATACCCCGAGAGAACCACAAAGATTAGCCTGCACCAAATCTAGACAAAATGTGACTGCTATCTTATGCCGCACTTAGATGGAATTTCTCAAGTTTAGTCTGCGCCAAATCTATACAGAAATGTGATTGTTAGCATATGCCACACTTAGATGGAATTTCTCAAGTTTAGTCTGCGCCAAATCTATACAGAAATGTGATTGTTAGCATATGCCACACTTAGATGGAACTCTCAACCTTAGCCCGCGTCGCATCTAGATAGAAATTATGATTGTTAGCATATGCCACACTTAGATGAATTCTCAAGCTTAGTCTGCGCCAAATCTAGACAGAAATGTGATTGTTAGCATATGCCACACTTAGATGGAATTCTCAAGCTTAGCCTGCGTTGCATCTAGATAGAAATATGATTCTTAGCAAATACCACACCTAGATGGAATTTCAGAATGTGATTGTTAGCATATGTGATTCTTAGCATGCACCACGATAAGAATTATGAACCTAGCTTGCGCAGCATCTAGATAGAAATGTGACTGTTAGCATGTATGGACCTAGATAGAATCCCACAATTGCAAGGAAAGCAATGCCAACTAACCAACCAAATAACAATTCCATCCCTCTGCATACACCTCTCAAACTATAACCAAACACAACCACAAGCCTTAAACGCAGCAATCCGCACAAACTTCACAACAATGCAACAACAAAACAAACCACACATAGGGCCTCATTACCCGGTAGGCGGTGAGCCATGGCGCTATTAGCGCCATGGCCCATGCCGGTAAAATACCGGCACCGCCTTGGCGGAAAGGGGATTTACCGCCCCATTCCAAGGTTGGAGGGGCGGTAAATCCCCCTTCCGCCATTGCCCTTCCCCATTCCCATTTCTGCCCCATAGGGCTCTATGGGAATGGGGAAGGCGCTAATTACGGCACCACAATTTTGCGGTGCCGTAATTAGCTCCGAGGTCCCTTAGCGGGTTGGTTTTTAACGCCTGCAAAAAGCAGGCATTAAATCCCCCAACCCGCAAAGGGACCTCGTAGTAAGGCGGTAAGGATTTACTGGTACCGGTATTTTACCGGTACCGGTAAATCCTTACCGCCATCCGTGTAATGAGGCCCATAGACTTGCACAACAGCACACGACGACTACGGACCATAAAACACCCCAAGCCCAGCCGACGGACCCACCGGGCTGAGGCTGCCAACAGCACATCACTGCTCTCTTGCACTTTTCCAGCTTATTCCCACTAACCCACCCCCTGCTCCTCCCCTTTTTCAGAGCCGCCAGAGAGCCAGGGGACCACTTCGGTGGTGATAGTGCGCGGTACAAATGTCCTTTAACATTAACATTAACAGTATCTCGCCTGTACTAACCGCCATCTTCTCTCCCGCACTGCCTATTAAGCCTCTCCCCTCCTAGAGTGAAACCACGGCACCTCGTGATTCGTAGATGACCCACAAAAGGCTCGTCAACAAGAGAGGAAGGACAAGAAAGTCACACTGCTTTTTCTTTGAGATGATTTCTTCTCTCAACAGTGCTCATAAACTGGGTCGCAGCGGGAGCAGAGGGAAAAGTGTGCAATACCCTGTTATTGAGGATACCGAGTATACCTCCCGGGCAACGTGCTCGCTTTGAAAGTAAGACGACACGAAACACCATAGGTTCGATCCCCGGGTCCGCGCTTTGAACTCTCTGGCTATTAAGCGCGTTATAAATAACCTATTAAATATCATGCTGTGTAGGCAGACCGCCCCACCCTACAGAGATAGGCAAAATCATTGGCAGCACAATAAATAGTGAAATCACTATTTAGTGAAGTATAATTCATACCTCATGCCGCTTGCAAGTAACTCTGATTTAAATGTACGGTTTGTGTAATATATGTGTGAATAAAAGGCAAATATCTTGAAGACTGCAGTCGGATAACATGCTCAGCAGAGCATTCATTAGTCATGGGCAATTGAGTGAAGTGAAAGAATATGCATGCAAAGACATCAGATTCTGAAGTGTGTCGCCAATGTACATGTTTCAACCCACCCAAAATGCCTCCAGGCGCATGGGTCTTCTTCAGGATGCAAGGTTGCACTGAAGGTAACCGTGTCATATTTTGAAGTTTCGAGCCTTCTATGCTTCAACATATATATTGAATATGCATTCAGAGAGGGGTACAGAGGGGCTCCTTCGTAGACCTCATATCTAGGACTGCTGATCTCATTATCCAGGGCACTCTTTGGTGGTCTTCTGGCGCTATTCTTCCAGCCTGAAGATGTAATCAGGGGCCTGCCTATGTCCAGGGGGGGCTCCCGCCACAGCCCTCACCCTGACCACAGCCAACTGTGTCAGTCTGGTTGGTGTAGGAAGGAGCCCCTCCACCTCCGGCTCTCAGGGATGTTTCTGCTGGCGACGGAATGTTGGCGACACTGTCATGCATGAGGATGTGCAAACTAATTTCCTGGATGAATTAATAAAGGATCACATACAGGTGCACACGAATATAGCCTAAACCTATCCTCGGGAGGATAGCTCAGGGGCAACGTGCTCGCCTTGGAAGCAAGACGAGGTGGTGCAACGCAGGTTCGATCCCCGGGTCTGCGCTTAGAAACCTCTGGGTTTTAAGCGTGTTATAAATAACCAATTAACATTACAAGCGCAAAGCTAAGAAAGTCCAACATAATCTGACATGTACCAAGGCTGTGACAGAGGGAAATGGGTGTTAAAAAGAAGGCCTTCTTGAAACCGAATGTTGCAGGCAAAAGGTAGCCCTGCCACAAAAAGGGACCATGAGAACAAAGATGTTATGCATGTGGCAGGCCCTGGCGTGAAGCAGATGAATGAATTGCCTGTCCAGCCCCTAAAAGCATAATAGATGCAGTGTCTTGGGGTGGCGGGTGGGGGTAAAGCAAGGGCTACAGTCAAACACGCAGTAACCTCACAAGATAATTCACTGGAAGCGGAGTAGATCTGGAATGTCTAGTAGTGCATCAACCATTTTTCGGATAATCGTGAGTGAGAAAATACAATCATGTCAAATCTGACATTAAAACACATATAGTAGTAAAGGTTTCCTAGATGAGTGGGGGTCGGAATACATGTTTGCACCTGGGAAAGGGCCATTAGCCAATCAGGTGGCTGCAACAGCGGGCAAGAATATATATTCTCTGCCCGCTGTTCCAGCCATCCGAGGCCCTTCCCTGGTAGGCACCATTTTATTTTATTGTGGAGAGGAGAGAGGGAGCCTCTCCATGTTGCCTCCAAACACCCACCCACCCCCGGCCCGCCAAAACCAACCAAAACCCATTTCTCACCTCCTCGCCCGTTCCCAACTTACCTACGGGAACCCAGCTTTGCTCCAGTCCCTGCTCTGCTTCCGATCCCGGTCGTGCCATAGAAATGGAAAAACAAAATCCCTATGGCAGTGACAACTTTTTTCATCCCCACTCAATGCACCTCACGAGATTGGTTGCGCAAGCAGCACGAATCTCCTGAGGGGAAAAAAAACATTTACACCCCGGATAAGCCCCAGGCAACGAATGGGACATGGCCGGTAACGGCCCACCGGCCCAAGCCAAGGTAGCCGATTGCGAACAAAGGACTTCTGTGGGTAACAATGGCGTTGAAGAGTAGAGAAGCAATGAGGCCAAAACATGTCTGGGGTTGCTTGTGCTCTTTTGATAAAAGATATGACCTAGCAGTTTGGACTCGACAGCCCCTTTATGATGGGATACGCCTGATTTGAATACGGTCTTTCCCCATCTGTGATGGCATGTCAGGTTGAAAAATGATAGTCTGGAGGATTGCCCCAAGTAATTGCCAGTGGTTAAGATTCATTCGTAACCTTCCAGCCATCAACGTATGGTTTAAAAAAAAGCAAATTGGACATTTCAGACAAGGCTTTGTTGCTTCTGAGAGAATTAAACAATCCAAAGATAATGTTGAACAGCAAAATAAGGAGAAAAAGCCTCAACACTGAACAGGGGTTATACCAAAGATCTAACTCAGGATTGTCCAACTCCAAGTCTTGAAGGCCAGATCGATGGTTATCAGGATACTCATCATTAATATTCATAAGCTAAATTTGCATACAACGATTCTAAATGTATGCACATTTTTCCCTCATGAATATTAATGAGGGATAGCCTGAAACGCATCAGGACTTCGGCCCATGGGGCCCAGAGTTGGACAGCCCTGATCTAACTAGTCCATCAGCGTAATTTTAGGGGGGACAAGAGTACTTGTCCCCCCCACACTTTCATGGCACACCATTTTGGCTGCCTCATTTGGCAGGAACCCCTTTTCTTTAGATGGCATCCCCCCCCCCCCAACATGTACAGAAAAGTTACTCCACTGAACTAGTCCATGCGTTGGTTTCTTCTCCCATAGACACAGAAACGGTTTAGCCACAACAATGAACTACAGGAAAAAGCTGCCCCAGTTCTTCATGAGATCAGGTAAGTCCAGGGATCATGGAGAGGTGACTTGAACAACGAAATATATTACATAGAGAAGGCTGTGCTCCCTACTTCACCCCTACCGTTGTCAACCAAAAAATAAACACATGTTTCTTCGTTCCTGTCATTTCTCTTACACTCCACACCTCATACTGCACGATATTCCGCTACCTTAGAAATGGAAAAGGGACTCTTGGAAGAACTTTCTTTCCATTTTCTTGGTGGCCATCCTGATTATAAAAGCAAAACTTCACAGCGAAGCATTTGTATTTGTCTGATATATTACATGAAATTCCAATGTATCTACAGTGATGAATTCACTGTAGATGCATTTAATCAATATGTGTGGTTGGCTAATAATGTCTCTTCACTAGAGGCAGATCTGGATATGATATGGAGGTTTGGAAAGATACTTACTGTTATTCAGGAAAAAAGTGCACTTATATAGCGACCACAAGAATATTGCTCAGATCTGCATTTTAAATGGTACTGACTTTCGACATTATGGCTTTAAGATACAGGGCCTCATTACGAGTATGGAGGCAGCCATGCCTGCCTCCATACCAGGTTCCAGTACCGGGTACTGTGAATGAGGAATTACCGGGCATTCCGACCTTGGAGGACCCGGTAATTCCTCATGCACAAAACCATTCTCCATTCCCATTTGAGCCCCCATAGGGCTCAATGGGAATGGGGATGGAGCTAATAACGGGCTCGTTAATAACAGGCCCGTTATTAGCTCCTTGGTCCCCTCACGGGACCCGGAAAGGATGTCTGGTTTCACCAGATGTCTGTTCCGGGTCCCGCTAGGGGATCTCATAATCAGGCATCCCGTAACGAACTGTGCCGGTCCCGTACCAGCACCCTTCATTACGGGAGCGCCTGCCTCGTAATGAGGCCCACAGTGTGTGAAACCTGAATTAAGGAAAGACCTAAATAGGTTGATTAAGGACCATAAACGTAGCCTCCATATGATAAACGATTCTAACCTTGCAATGGCAATTAAAATGCATGAGAAAGTTTCTCAAAGGTGGTTGAGTGCTTATTTTAAACAAAAAGAAGAGCAGCAATGACTTTCCTTAGCTAATTGTGTCATTAATAGAAAGATGAGAATCTTTTGGAACATTATACAATGCTAGTCATCCCAAGGCAATGATTTGTTGTGGTGTCTCCAGTGAAAATTGGGAGACGTACCTAGCTAGTACATTGGGTTGCAGTTCTCAGGAGCAGCCTTTAATAATAAGTACTAAATAGAGGTTTGATCTATCAGTGAGTGATCTACCTCTATAATTCAACATTCCAGTAGCTCTTGGCTATTGGCTCTATGGCACCTGCAACGCTCTTTTGAGGTTAAATCCTGGAGCTTGGGCGACTGCTCTCCATGTCCTATACACGCATTTAAGCCGTGAAAATCGGATACCTAAATCGTGGAAGGACAATAACATTATTCCTTTTTACAAAAAAAGGAAACAGAGGTGCTCCAGCCAACTACCGACTACTGGCGATGTTAGATATCCCTGCCAAGAACTTTGCTAGAATCTTATTTGACAAGCTTCCCACCTGGAGTGTTTTAAATAATATCCTACCTAAAAATCAGATTGGTTTTGTTAAGGGTGCCAGCAGCACCCATCATTTAATTACTTTTGTTGTGCTTGTGGAATACTCATGGACGGTCAGACAATTTCTAGTATCTGCTGCCTATACAGATTTCAGTGCAGGTTGTAATACTATCCTTAGACATCATCTGTGGAGTAAATTAGCTGCACTGATAATCGCAAAAGGTCTACTATCCAAGATCATACAGTTACATACTGACACACGTGTTTGTGTGAGACTTGACAGGATGGGTCCTTCAACTAACTGGATGTCCACCTGTAATGGAGTCAAGCAGGAGTGTATACTCGCCCCCTCTCTTTATAACTTATATGTGATCGATCTACACAAGGAATTAGAGGTTATAGGTGGCTACCCAATCAAGACTTATCTATAACTTGGCTGGGTTATGCAGGTTACCTTGTGTTACTTGACTATATCCCATGTGGATTGCAATGAAAACTCATGACAGTGGCCAACTATTTCACTTGGAATGGCTTAAAAATAAACATAGATAAAAGCAAAATCATGGTATTTAAGTCTTCTAAGATTACGTAAAATTAAGTGCAAAAGCTTTAGGTAGGAATTGAATAACTGTGCTGTAGAGCTAGTGCATTCCTACAAGTATCTTGTTGTGGTGGTAGACGACCATCTTAAATGGACTCCCAGCAGGCACTGGTATGTGATAAAACCTCTCAGCAAATAGGTGCCATCAGCAAATGTGTTAATAATAATGGGAGCTGTTCTGTCGGTACATTGCTCACTATGTACCGTGAAATTCTGCCCTGTTTATCGTATGGTGTGGAAGTGTGGGGCAGGAATTATAGGTCTAGGTTAGTCCAGTTCAAAGGGAAGCTACTAAAAGGTTTGCTGAGAATGCCTAAATTCCTACTGATCGGGTGCCTTCGTATGGAATGTAATTTGGCCTCTGTAGAGGCCTCAATTTTAAGTAGATGTCTGCAATTGTATAGGAAGGCCTGGCTGATGGAACTCAATGTTATTATTTATATGCTTTTCTCATCATTTTCCAAGATTACAGATAGTATGAGGCTGAGTAGCTTAGGCTGGATATGGCAAATTGTTAGGCAATGTGATCCTTTGTTGCTCTTCCACAACTCTCGGTCATGATGTATACAACTATGATAAAGAAGTGTCTGGTTGATTATGATAGCTAGGGAATGTACCTTGGTAGAACTTTGAACCGAAATGACTAGTGGCACGTTTCTGGAATGCTGGCAGAATATATATATCTGCTTTCACTACAAAACATATTGTGAGGCCGTATATGTTACTTAAATTTAATATGGCCAATTCTCTAGAAATTGTTAATGTGAGAAAGGGTATTCCATGTTGTGCAGACTATGGGGTGAGTCCAAAATTGAAACCAGCAAACAATCGCTAGTAGAATGTGTTATCCTTGACAAAAATATGTTTGCATTTTCTATTGAAATATAAGAATGTTAAGAATGTTATTAAGGGTATGAATTTGCAAAGGCGGTGGGAAGAATCCCTGTTAGGTACTGACTGTAATGTGATATTCTATATGACGAAATTTAGTAATGATATATTTGGAATTTTGGAGGATTTATCATTTTGTACTGGTTTTATCCTAATTTTATGTCTATGGTTTTTCCGTGAAATGACATTAATTATTTTAAAAATGCTGCTAGTTGTTAATTTAGATTTTTGGCATTAGCCTTCCGTTGACCATGCTATGTTTCTTTGGATGGCTTATGTATATAAAGTCTATTTTAGACTATATGTATGCTTTCACCAAAAGAAAACAAATTTAAAAAAACAAATTCCAATATAAAGGTCTTTTTTTTAAGTTAAAGATACCGTTAGCGAACCCCCACCCTGGGAAATATTGATGCTACTGTAACATCTACTGTTACTATAGATGCTTGTATGAAAGGGATATATGAGATGTTTAAGTCAGAGATGGGGATAAGAAAGAAGTTACTGATGTTGTCTCTTATGACACAAGTGAATCAAAGAGTCCAGACTATGTGATGAAGTAAGGTGATGGTGTGCTGTTTCGAGAGTAGCGCCAGTGGGAGGGGGGGTGGGTGGTAATCCGTTTTAGACAGTTTGCAAGGGGGCTCTGTTTATTCTGAAGTCTGATTACGTATTGTAGATTGAAGTATCAATCACAAAGGGTCTACAGTTATCTATCACATGTTTGGCCCGGCTGCCTTTGAAAGGAGAAGACTGGACTGTGCATTTAAAGTGGAATATGCTCCAAGTGCATGTCTGCGGTACTCAAAGCCTGGAGTTCTCAAGGCTAGTGACTTCATCAGGGCTTTGGGGGTCTTTCTTTGTGCAAATCATAGACATTCTTGGAAAATAGACAGGGAGAGAGGGCTTTTTTATCATAGCATCATTCATATGACATTTTAGATTGTGCAACAGTTCCACACTAGTTCTATGTATTATATACTTCAAGTGTAAAGAAAACTAGTGGTACATTGGCGTGTATGCTTCCTGAGAATCTTAATTCAAGGGGAAAAGTTCTGATTTTAATGTAGCACAATAATCTTGACAAATCTGCCCCTTTACCTCTGTAAAGGCTCGGACAGATGCTGGCTGAGATGCTGGCTGGTTGTGCTAATGAGCACAATGTGCATTAAGGTTGTATGTGATTTTGACAAATTCTCGACATTAACAATTTGGCCAAAGGGGCCACTTTTTGACAGCTAGTCTTTTTGGCTAATTGCATTTTTAGCTTTTTTTCCTGATTAAATTGGTGTCCCCTTCCCAATCTCTCCTGCCAACCTCCTGTTTTGCAATTTTTTGGAACTCTTTCGTCTTATTCTTTTTTTTTCCTTTCTCACCTTTTAATGCGCCTTCCCTCACAATATTGTAGTGCTTTAAGCATCAGTAAACGTGTTGAATCAGTGGCCATTAGTGTTGGGTTATCCGTTTTTTATCTGTCAAAATCAATTAATGTGGTGTACACATCTTTGAGTCATCAAAAAATGAAATGAGACAAACATTAATATCAAAGGGACGTACAGGTGTGAGTAAAAAGCTATTTGTTTTTGGTCAGCAAGCCTGCACGAGGCTAAGGGTTTTTACAAAGAAAAGAATGGACGCATACTTCCCAAAATGTGCCTCTTGAGCATCACTTTGCTTCTTACCAGCTCAGCAGAAGTCTGTGTAAAGCTATTAGTTTTAAAGAGCCTATCCAGTCAAATGAAGGGGCATGCTTTCAATGCAAAACAAACAGCAGAGCACTTCCAGAACTCCGAATGTGGCTGGAAAAGATAGGGTACTATAACCAGTAAAAAAACTGAGAATAAAAGCAGGGGAACTCAGTTCCAGTTAAATCCTGCTCACTTAGAACCCTGCATATAACTATAACAGGCTGCGAGTGGGATTTCCTGTGCCGTAACTGTATGTAAATGTTTTTCCAAACATGTTTTTGAAGCTGTGAAGGGATTTTCAGTCAAAGTCTATTACAATCACATGCTTTGCAAAGAAGGAACGGTTGGCTGGTTGCAAAAAGGGTGGAGTGGAAACAACAGGTGGCAGGCCAAATTAAAAAGACAAGTGGACATCTGATTGGCTATTGCAGGCTTAACATTTTCTAAGGATCCGCAGTGGGGTTTTTCCTTATTAGTTTCAGGATGTTTCATAACATGTCAAATAAGCAGCGCTGGCGATTGGGCCGGCTCTTGCCGGATCTGAAATCCGGCACCAGATGTGTAGCTCAGGGGAAAAAAAATAAATAAAAAGAAAGCGCCCGCGATCAAACTGTAACTTCCTCTGGTGACCCCGTACAAGGGGTCACAAGAGGAAGTTACTGTCCTCAGCCACGTCCCAGTTTATTTATTTAGTATTGCAATGTTTGTCGGATGCATGGGCCTGGATTATTTTATTATTTATGCAATGTTTGACAGATATCTGTATCCGACAAACATTGCATGAATAAATAAATACCCCTATTAACATTGAAACTATACTATCACACATGATGCAGTCACCCAACTGCTTTCAGAGGGGAGCTGCAGGAGCTGTGCTGGGTGTGGTTCAAGTAAAGGAAAACGTTGCTTATGGCGAATAGAAATCACCCTGTTTGAATAGTACCCATGGGGAAGATTTTTTAATAAAATGGGATGCACATTGTGCATTTTAAAGAATATTTACTCAGCAACACTGGTCACAACTATTATCCGCATAGTGAAGTAACTCATCACCAGTTCCATGGAAGTGGTTTAAAGTGGAATTGATATATAGTTTGGGAAAGAAGCAGCATGAAAGAAACAGCGTCGTTTTAAACTATTATTTTGTGTATTTCCTTGTTGTACATGAACAAAAGGGACACAGCCCCTTTAAGAAGAGCGACACAGAAAGAGCGGGAGGAAAGCGGAAGGGGAGGGGGTTGGAGGAGGAGAAGGCAGAAAGTGTAAGGGAGTGAATAAAAGAAGTTCACAGCAGCACTGGCTCCGTCTCGTTCTTGCATGTCCATGCGTGATTGAGTAGAGCCCGAAGCCGATGCGATCCCTCGCGTGCCGGCAGCAGTGGCAGGAGGGCGGTAAGCCCAGCAGTCGGGAAGGGCCCGTGCGCCCTGTTGGAGGGCCCGTGCGCCCCGCAGAGATCGAGAGGGCCTGGGCGCCCGTAAGAGTGCAGCGGCCTGTCGGTCCTGCAGGACGGCCCGTGTGCCCAGCACCTAAAAAAAAAAGGTCCTGTGTGCCCTGCCGGCAGCAGTAGCAGGAGGGCGGTAAGCCCAGCAGTCGGGAAGGGCCCGTGCACCCTATTGGAGGGCCCGTGTGCCCAGCAGAGGTCGAGAGGGCCCGTGCGCCCGTAAGAGTGCAGCGGCCTGTCGGCCCTGTAGGAGGGCCCGTGTGCCCAGCACCTAAAATGGCCTGTGTGCCCTGCGACAGCAGCGGCCTGCGTGCCCTGCGACAGCAGCGGCCCGTGCGCCCTGCTGGAGGGCCCGTGTGCCCAGAGGAGATCGAGAGGGCCCGTGTGCCCCGCAAGTGCAGCGGCCTGTCAGCCCTGCAGGAGAGCTCGTGTGCCCAGCAGCAACCAGGAGGGCCCGTGTGCCCATCGGCAACTTCGGAAGGCCGGCGCACCCATCATCGAGCCGCGGCCCGTGTGCCCACTGGAGTTTGAAGCGCCAGCTACGTGGAAGCCCGGAGAGCCGGAAGAGGCCCGTACGTCTCGCGAGGGTGAGGCCCGTAGGACCGAAGAACAGAGAGTGTCAGCCGCGAGGAAGACCCGCAGGCCCGCGGCGCCAACAACAAGTAAGGTGCCGGGAACGGATAACTGTAAAGAGGGGAACCCCATGTCTCCCGCACGTGACATTTCACAAAAACACACTTAAGGGTGAACCAAGTTACGGCAAAAAGTGAACCCCGTGTCTCCCCACGTGACATTTAACGACATCATACGCCAGGAATGCCACGTCAAATAGGGAAACCCCGTGTCTCCCACAAGTGACACCCAAAAATACTAAGGAGTGAGCAACATTGAGAGAGAGGGAAGGAAACCCTGTACCAGGCAAAACTCCACCGCAGAGCCTTGCACCACACCCGGACAGCAAGACCAACCTGGGCACACGTGCACAGGAAGACACAGCGCCAAGAGACAATCGTGATCAACGCCCACGCGCCACCTGACCAACTAGAGCATACCAAGCAGCAACATCATGTCGGCCCAGGATACAGCAGAAACCCCAAGCCCCTTTGAGCAAGGCAGAGACCCATATCTCGACTCCCCACCACAATATCAGCCGGGAGGGAATGAACAGGCCCGATACCTACAAGATGGCTATGACAGAGAGTACGTATGCCTCCTCAGTGCTGAAACTGAAGACACCTCAGCTCCCAGAGTAACAATCCAGATGGGAAGAAACAGATTTATCGTCGACACGGGAGCAACGGTAAACGTCATGAATGAAGACATCTACCGGGAAATAGCCTCCTCGTACCCATTACAAGAATCCAAGACACACATCTTTCAATGGGGAGCGGCACAGCCGATGACTTCCAAAGGAAAATTTCAATGTGACCTACGGCACAGGGACATCACAGTAACTGCCACGATACATGTCATAAAGAGTCCATCTGTCGGCCGCTGCCTCCTCAGCTACCGCACGGCCAACGCTCTCGCCTTGATTGACCTACACTACGACCAGTCAGAAGTAATAGAGGGACTACCAGTGCCACACAAATCCGTCAGAGCAATGATCGACAGACCCCTGGGGAAGGGAGACCTCAAGAGCCAATTCCCCAGGTTATTCGAAGGAATTGGAATGCTAAAAGGATCACGCATCAAACTACACATCGACAATACCATCAGGCCAGTACCACAACACCCGCGCAAAGTGGGCTTCCACCTTCAGGAACAGGTATCAAAAGAAATCCAACTTCTCCTTCTCAACGACATCATAGAGAAAGCAGAAGGGCCAACACCATGGGTATCGCCAATAGTAATAGTTCCCAAGGACAATGGTCGTCTCCGCATATGCGTTGACATGCGCATCCCGAACACGCCCATCCAGAGGGAAAGGCACCCAGGCCCGAGCCTGGAGGACATGTTGATCAGGTTAAACCAAGCGAGGTTCTTCTCAAAGCTTGACCTCAACCAGGGCTACCACCAGCTCGTCCTGGACCCAGAATCACGACCCATCACCACATTTGCAACGCACGACGGCCTATTTCGATACAAAAGGCTAAACTTCGGCATATCATCTGCCGCAGAGATCTTCCAAGAGACCATCAGACGCCTCATAGCATCGGAGATGAACGCACTAAACTATAGTGACGACATCTTAATATTTGGAAGAGATCAGGAGCAACATGACAGAGCCCTAAGAACCATCTGCTCCATCCTACAAGACGCGGGACTGACTCTCAACAAATCCAAGTGTGACATCAACAAGACAAGCCTTAAATTCTTCGGCCACATATTCTCGAACAAAGGGATAACAGCCGACCCGGACAAGATTAAGGCCATTACCGATCTTCAGGCACCTACGACCACAGCAGAACTGCGCTCCCTGCTGGGCATGGCGGGATACTGTGCGCGTTACCTCCCGAACTACGCCACAACAACTGACCCGCTCCGCAACCTCCTAAAGAAGAATACACCATTCATATGGGATGCACCCTGTCAGGAAGCGTTCATAACGATAAAAGAAGGTCTCACCAACAACCGGCAACTGGCGTACTTTCGTCCGGACTGGCACACCATCATTACGGTCGATGCAAGTCCAGTTGGACTAGGAGCCATCCTTGCCCAGACCGACACCGCAGACAACGCTCATCACGCAATAGTTTCATACGCCAGCCGAGCCCGGTCACACACGGGAAAGGCCTACTCCCAGGCAGAAAGGGAAAGCCTAGCTGCAGTATGGGCATGCGAGAAATACCACCACTTTATCATTGGCCGGAGGTTCACCCTAGTAACAGACCACCAAGCCCTAATATCAATCTTCGGGAACCCCAAAACGAAAATGCCGCCTCGCATAGAGCGATGGGGGATAAGACTGCAAGAGTATGATTATTCCATTGTCCACAAACCAGGAGGAGACGCCAACCCGGCAGACTATCTATCCAGACACCCCCCTACTGGACAAAGACGGCACCCTAGCCCAGGAAGCCACAGAATACATCTCGTACCTGTCATCAAATGCCATGCCACCGACCATCTCGACCGCAACGTTCGAAGAAAGGAGCAAAGCTGACCCAACACTCAGAGCTGCTGTCTCTCTCACCCGTTCCAACAAATGGAGGGAACGCCACACAAAAGGAACCGAAGGGGAGGATGTAGATCAGAAGGAACTTGACCGGCTGGCCAAGATACACGACGAACTCGTAGCCACTGACCAAGGACTCTTGCTACGTGGGAGAAGGCTAGTAGCACCAAGGGACCTAAGGAAGACCCTAGCAACGCTGGCACATGAGGGCCACAGGGGAATCGACAACACAAAACGATTTCTCAGGAACTATGTCTGGTTCCCCTAAATGGACGTGATAGTGGAGGACATGCTCAGACACTGCAGGCCCTGCCAACTGGCAGCGAAAGGACCAAACCCAAACCCTCTGCAACTAACCACACTCCCGACAAGACCCTGGCAAAAGGTCGCAATGGACTTCTATGGACCTCTAGAAGAAGGGGGTTATCTATTAGTAGTAATAGATGAATATTCGAGATTCCCCTTTGTTAAGCAAACGCCTTCAACGTCCTTTGTGGAAACTGCACCCATAGTGGATGAACTATTCAGCGAGTGGGGCATCCCCAATGTCGTCAAGACCGACAACGGTTCTCCATTTCAAGGGCGAGAATTCGCAAACTTCGCAAGCCACCTAGGATTCCACCACCAAAAGATTACACCTCTCTGGCCCCAAGCCAACGGGATGGTGGAAAGATTTATGGCCACCATCAAGCTAACCAGACAAAAAGCAGTAGCGGAACAGACGCCTCACCCGAAGGCCATCTTCAGCATGCTTCGGAGCTACCGAAATACCCAACACGACGCAACGGGAAAGCCACCAGCTGAGCTCATGGTGAGGTACCAACCCAGGACACGCATTCCCCGATGGGAGGACTACACCCCTGAAGAAGACCTAGCCATCAGAGAACGAGATGCCGAAAAGAAGAGAAAGGCCAAGCAATGGGCTGACACCAAACGGAGAGCGAAAGAACAACAACTAGAGATGGGGCAAATGGTCCTGGTGCAACAAACACAACGCAAGAAAACGGACACCCGATACAGCCCTGAGCCGCGAATCATCACAGCCATCAAGGGACCCATGATCACAGCGACTGGAGAACTGGGGAACGTCACTCGCAACTCCTCCTTCTTCAAGAAGCTATATCTGGAGGAGCCCGAAACACAAGAGACACCCGACGAGAACTTCAGTGAAGAAGAAGAAGCAGAAAACATGGCTGCACGATGCTGCAGGTCCATCTCTTACCCTAGCCATACCTGATAACTACACCATCCTTAGAGCAGATAGACCGAACGCTCGAGGTGGCGGCGTAGCTTTCATCTTTAAATCCACGCTTGACATCAGACTATCCTCTGCTCCCCCACTCAAATCCTGTGAACACATTACAGTCAAATTTCAAACTTCCCCTAAAAGTACTATTACGCTGCACTTAATTTACCGACCCCCGGGCCCTCCTGGCTCATTTGAGGAAGACATCACTTCACTAGTTGCTGAAAGTTCCAAACCATCAGCACAATTGATTATACTCGGAGACTTTAACCTTGGGTTTAACGACCCCCTAGACACCCCAGCCACTGCCCTGGCCATGGCATTAGAGGAGCATGGCCTCCAACAACTTTGCTCCAAACCTACCCACTCGAAAGGCAGAATCCTTGACTGGATAACTACCCTTAACTGCAACATTACTACGAAAGATCCCACACAACTTATCTGGACTGACCACCACCTCCTCCAGTTTGACATTCTTACCAGCAACTCAGCACATAAAAGGCCTATCATGGCACCTGCCTGCCCTACTAGGAAAAAGAGCAATATCACAGCGGAAGCCCTAATACCTCTGGTGATCCCTACTTTAAACGCACTACCCGCCACAACGGACTTGAACCAACTGGTCAACGCCTACAATGAGTCCATGGCCAAAGCCATTGACATCATTGCCCCACTGAAACTGCGCAAAGGAATACCCAAAGCGCACCTGAACACATGGTTCACCCCGGAGCTCAAAACCCTGCGTCAACAAAAAAACAAACTTGAAGCACTCTGGAAATTAGTGCCTTCTATAAATAACAGAACCAATCTCACCAACATCTCCACCCTCTACAAAAATGAGATTATACGGGCCAAGAAAGAATCTCTCAACACTAGGATCTCCCAGGCAAGCTCCAGTACTAAGGAGCTCTTTAACATACTAAAGGAATTAGAAAACCCCATTACCCCCACTGACTCTTGCACTAAGGATAAACCCTGGTGCACAGGGATCCAGAATGCCCTAGCTAACAAAATCTCAGGGCTCCAAACTAAAATCAACAACAAACGACAACAACTCACTCTCGATCCCACCTCCTTCCCCACGCCCCCTCCACCTACTGCCACTAATTCAGGCTTCACCTTCAAAAAGGTATCCATATTGGAGGTTCAGAAAATTATAGCATCCCTTAAACCATCGAATTGCAAGGGGGACAGCTGCCCCGCACAGATCATAAAAGATGCAGCTAGGGATCTCTCCCCATTTATCACCAAATTAATAAACCTGTCCTTCGCCAACAACATGGTCCCCAGCAATCTGAAACAGTCCTGGGTCCTACCGCTACTAAAAAAAACTACTCTCAACCCTGACATCCCCACGAATTACAGACCCATTACCACCGTCCCATTCCTACTAAAAATCTTGGATAGAGTGGCTTATTTACAAATCCAGGACTACCTTGAGGCCAATCACCTACTAGGAACTCGCCAATCTGGCTTTCGACCTCAACACGGGACAGAAACGGCCCTTGTTGATCTCAAATGCCAGATAGACGAACTCAAAGACAAAAACAAGGCTGCCATCCTTCTACTCCTTGACCTCTCCGCTGCCTTTGACCTGGTCGACCATAAAATCCTGTGCAACCATTTATCTCTGGCAGCACACTTCTCCCACTCTGCAGTCACATGGATCCAATCTTTCCTGGACAACAGAACCATGCGGGTCTTCTCCCCCCTAGCAGCGGCTGACCCCATCCCCATCACCTGCGGTGTCCCACAAGGATCCTGTGTCTCACCTACCCTTTACAATATTTTCACTAAGCCCTTATTCGACAAGCTGGACAATCTGGGTGTCACCTATACTAACTACGCAGATGACACCCAGATACTCCTCACCTTATCAGGCAACTACAACAAGGACGCCAAATGGATCAATGAAGTCTTTTCCATCATTCAGGCATGGATGGCCACACATGGCCTATGCCTGAATGATGACAAGACTGAATTGCTTCTTGTCGGCTCACCGAACACTATCAGTAAACTCTGTCCCGGCTACACTAGCTTCACTATTGACGGTAATACCATACCCATTGCCAAGAGCGTAAAAACCCTCGGTTTCTACCTAGACACGAACATCAACCTAGCTAAACAAATCAACATGACCGCCTCAGCCACTGCCTACACCGGTAAACTTATCAGGGCCTGCAGACCACTGATCTCCCCTAGCAACTGTCTCATCCTAGCCAGAGCACTCATTCAATCTAAACTGGATTACTGTAATAGCCTCTATGTAGGTGCCAACAAAACAGTAATCAATAAATTGCAAGTTTTACAAAATAACGCACTCCGTGCCGCCCTCAATATTCCTAGAAGGGAACACATCTCCGCCACCAGAACTGCCTGCAAATGGTTGTCCATCCAACAGAAAATTGATTTGAAAACCATATGCCTTACTTACAAAGCCCTCAATCATCTTGCCCCACCCTACCTCTCGAACAAATTTACACTAAGACAGAACACTAGAACCACCAGATCGTCCAACTCATTACAACTAACAGTTCCCAAATACTCCCTCAAAAGAGCTGGAGGATCCAGCTTCCCAACCTTGGCATCACAACTCTGGAATTCCATCCCACTGGATATTAAATCCACACCTACTTTCCAACCCTTCAGAACCAAGGTCATTTCCTGGTTAACCAACAAATAACTGTCCCACCACATATGTATGCACTCCGAATGTCCAATTTTATGTATACTGTTTGAATACTATTATCTATGCCCTATCAATACTGTACTATTGTCTTTTACCTGTAACCTGATGTTCAAAGCGCATATATACCCCCGGGTCAAGAGCGCTATATAAATAAATAAACAAACAAACAAACAAACAAACAGAACCACCAGTGGAGTCAACCGGCGAAAGCCGAGAATCCCCAGGGAGACCCCCTAGAACAGTAAAGAAACCAGTGAGGCTCATCGAACAGATGTAACTGGGCTCTCATGTCAAGTACGGGGGAGGTGTTGTACATGAACAAAAGGGACACAGCCCCTTTAAGAAGAGCGACACAGAAAGAGCGGGAGGAAAGCGGAAGGGGAGGGGGTTGGGGGAGGAGAGGGCAGAAAGTGTAAGGGAGTGAATAAAAGATGTTCACAGCAGCGCTGGCTCCGTCTCCTGTCTTGCATGTCCATGCGTGATTGAGTAGAGCCCAACATTCCTTTGATCGGAGGTCAACTGCCAGCTCCACCCTCCTAAACCCCGCCTCCTTGGGCAGCATTCCCCCAAACTCCGCCACCAACCCTTGTGGCATCCCCACCAATTATTTTCCATTTCCACCACTGCAAACAAATGTTATAGATGGAGTTTAGTTTGTGCTTGAAAAGGGCCGGGTATTGCGCGGAATCGAAATCCGCGGAAATGATCTCTCCGAATTCGAAGTCCATGCGAGCATCATGGCTATACAACCCTTCCCTGGACGCACTCTGCCGGAAGCGAGGGGCGCGTTGGTATTGGCACCGTGGCTTCTCTTTTGAGGGGAGTAGCTGATTGCGAGGTCAGTGTGGGCAAGGAAAGGGCTGCCAGCATGGGCCCGGCGCCACACCTCGCAATCAAAAGGATAGGCAGCAGCGGCTGCAAATGAATGCGTCCCGATGCGCCCGCCCCTCGAGCTGAGCCCCTTGATTGGGCCTTCACTTGAGTCGAGGAGTGGCCCTGAATTCACACTAAGAGCAAGGCTTGGAATAACATGTCTTCCCGGTAGGATATACATGGTCACATAACATGAGTGGTAGGATTCCTATTTCAATCTATCCCGTTCGTGTTTTTTTTGTGGGAAGGAGATGGGACGTATTTTGGGGCAGGTAAAATAAAAATACCCGGTACAGTGCCACAAAACATGGTTTGCAATCTGGTAAGTATTTTGGTGGGAAGGTGGTGGGTGACATTTTGGGGACAGCTAAAAAGCAGTTTAAATAAAAGCCAGTAAAAGTCAGAGTGGGGGTTGGATTGGCTACATTTTTGGGGTGCGTGGGCCCTTTCAATAACCCACATGGTGCAATCCCTCTATGATTGACAAAGAGCAGCCCCCATTTTATTTGGTGCTGGGCTCTGATTTAAAAGGAAATTAAAAACGAAAAAAGTGTGCACTCCTGCTCACAGAATGGGGGTCATTATAAGTTTGGCGGTGCAGTGAAAGTGCTGGTATATCCAGTACGGGCACATTTACTGCACCACCAAAGTACAGGTTTGAGGGTGGGGGTCACTAATTTACCTCCAGCCAAAAGCTGGAGCTAAAGCAGAACCGCAATGGCAAAAAAATGCAGGTATTACCGGCACCAGTGTCACTGGTGCCGGTAATACCTGCAATTCCCTCCACGGATGGAATGGGGATTCACCGCCCTTTCTTCCACCTGTAACATCAGGAGGCAGAAATGGTAGGGCGGTTTGCCGGTATCCCGCCGGAATTACCAGTGGGATACCGACAAATTTATAATGACACCAAAATGTGTTAGGGGAAAGTAATGCTGAGGCTAAAGGCCTCATTATGAGTTTGGCGGTGCAGGAAAAGTGGCAGTAAGTCTGTTACCAACACTTTTCCTGCATCACAAAACTACAAGTTTGCCAGTGTGGGTTGAGTGATTTACCTCTGCGCCAAGGGCTGGAGGTAAATCAGGCCCCCACTGGCAAAAAACAGCCGGTATTACAGACACCGTTGTCATCGGTGCTGGCAATACCAGCAATTCCCCCCTATTGCCGGTACCTGTACTATCTCAGTAATTCCTGGATATCAGGCGCCAGTAACGGCAGCTCCATTTGCTAGTATCCCGCTGGAATTACCGGCAAACTCCTAATGACCCTTTAAGGCTCATCCAGGGATCTAGTTTAGTTTAGTTTATTATTTGTATAGCGCCGCCAGGCCCAGGGGCATCCAGGCGCTTAGTACAGTTACAAAGTAGCCAATATGTTACATCATACATTTAGATAGAAAAAAACAGTTGTAGGTAATATGCACATCCTACATATTTACACGCTTTGGGCAGAATACACTTTATGCAGGCAGTAAATGCAGTAGTCGGGTGAGTTGGAATTTTAGACTTCTTTGGTCAAAAGCCAGTTTTTGGCAATGTGTCTGAAGCGGTGATAGGATGGTTCGGATCTGAGATCGACTGGTAGAGAGTTCCAGAGTTTAGCGGCGAGCACTGGGAAGCTGGTGCCTCCTGCTTTTTGGAGCTTGAATCTGGGGATGTTTAGACAGTGTGTTTGTGCTGATCTGGTTGGGCGAGATGTGGTATGGTGGGTGAAGTTGTCTGATAGGTATCTAGGTGCTTGGTTGGATAGGCATTTGTGTGTGAGAGAGAGTGTTTTATATTTGATTCTCTGAGGTATGGAAAGCCAGTGGCAGGAAAGTCTAGCGTCAGAGATGTGCTCGTGTTTGGGTATGTTCATGGCTGCTCTAAGAGCGTTATTTTGAATAACTTGCAGCTTGTTGACGTTCTTTTGGCTAGAGCCCAGGTAGAGGGCGCTGCAGTAATCTGCTTTGGAGAGTACTAGTGCTTTGGCTAATGTGATGCAGTTGGAGGTGGAGAGATAAGGTCTACTGGCGTTGATGAGCTTACAGGTGGAAGCGCTGGCGGAAGAGATGGCGTTGATTTGTCTTGTCAATGTGAGGGAGGAGTCAAGGTAAATCCCTAGAGTTTTGACATTGTTAGAGACTGTTATGTTGTTTCCATCAATGGTGAATGCCTGGTAGGGTTTGTCAAGTTTCTTGAGTCTGGATTGGGAGCCTAGGAGAAGAAGTTCGGTCTTGTCGTCGTTGAGGCAGAGGCCGTGTTTAGCCATCCATTCTTGGATGATGGAGTAGATGTTGTTGAGAACTGAGTTGTCAGTGGCGTAGTCGCCTGTCAGTGGGATGAGTATTTGGGTGTCATCTGCGTAGTTCGTGTAGATGACGCCCAAGCGGTCCAAAATGTCGAAAAGAGGTTTAGTAAGCCCATTATATAATGTGGGGGAAACACAGGAGCCCTGCGGGACGCCGCATGTGACGGGTGCTGGTTCGGCAGAGGCTGTAGGAGCGAAGACCCTCATAGATCTGTTATTCAGGAAGGACTGAATCCAGGCATTGGCTTTGTCGGAGAAGTTGGCTGCTGAAGCTAGGTGATTGCAGAGGATGTCGTGGTTTACCAGGTCGAATGCGGCCGACAGATCGAGGAGGAGCAAGAGGGCTAGTTTGCCGTTATCTCTGAGATTATCCATTTGTGTTTTAAGGTCGATCAAGGCTGTCTCAGTGCCGTGTTTGGGGCGGAAGCCTGACTGTCTTATTCCAAGTAAATTGTTTTTCTCTAGGTGATTCTGGATCTGAACGTAGGCAGCTCTGTCGAGGATTTTTAGGAGGAAGGGCACAGTGGTAATGGGTCTGTAGTTCGTGGGGACACTAGGGTCAAGTGTGGGTTTCTTGAGAAGGGGTAGAACCCAGGAGTCCTTTAGGTTGTCGGGTACTGTACTGGAGGTGAAGGATGCATTTATGAAAGATGTGATGAAGAGGGTGAGATGTTTGGCAGCTTCCTTGATGACTGGCGCGGGGCAGATGTCGCCTTGATATTTGGAGGGTTTCAGAGAGTTGATTATGTCTTCAACCTCTTTGGTGGTGATGGAGGAGAATTGGAATAGGTTGGAGTCGTCCGTTCGTGAGGCGAGGGTGGGAGGGGTCAAGTTCTCTGTGAGGGTGAGGCTTTCTTTCTTTAACTCGATTTTGGCTTGTAACATAGCAATTTTGCCAAGGAGTGCTTCTTGTATGTTAGAGCACCATGCAATATCTTTGATGCATGTGTCGGGGATGGGAGAAGGGGACTCGAGGTCTCTTAGGATGTTGAAGAGCTCTTTGGTGTTGGATTTGGCGTTACAAATTCGCTCGTTGTACATGTTTTTTTTAGTTTGGATGATTGCCACCTTGTAGGTATTGGAGGCTAGGGAGTAGGAGGTTTTGTTGTTAGCTGAGGGTGACTGTTTCCACGCTACTTCTGCTTGTCTTTTGATTTTGCGGAGAGTTTTTAGTTCGGGGGTGAACCAGGAGTTGAGGTGGGCGTGTGGTTTGGCTTTACGTGGTTTGAGTGATGCTACAGTGTTGATGGCTTTGAGAATGGTGGCGTTATAAAGGTCAACTAATTCAGTGGGGTTGGTCATGGTGGGTGAAAGGTTGATGATGGGTTGGAGTAGAGGGAGGAGTTTGTCGACTGTGATATTTTTTCTGTTTCTGGTGAATGTGGGTGGAGCGTTAGGGAGGGGGGCAGATTTTTGTTTGTCTTTGTCGATGGTGAATGTGATGAGGTGGTGATCGGTCCAGGCGCATGGTGTGTTGGAGAGGATAGTGGCTTTACAGTTGAGGTCTGCTATCCAATCGAGTGTGCGGCCTTTGTTGTGTGTGGGTTGAGAGATGTGATGGGTAAGACCTAATTCTGAGATGGTATTAGCGATGGTACTTTCGTCATTGAGTCCGAGGTTGAAGTCCCCAAGAATAAGTAGTCGTGATTTGGTTTTGGTGTTATTGGAAAGCAGGAGGGTTATGTCTTCGTTGAATGAGGATATGGGCCCCGGCGGTCTGTAGATGAGGTGGGTGGTGATTGTGCTAGTGTTGGAAGTGGATAGTTTGATAGTGAGTATTTCAGCGGATGGAAGTGATTGGTTTTGTAAGTGTCTTATATTGATAGAGCTTTTAGCAATGATGGCTACACCACCTCCTTTAGAAGTTTTTCTATCTGCTCGGTAGATGGTATAGTCATCGGGGATGGCTAATGCTAGTGTGGGGCCTGATGCTGCATGGAGCCAGGTCTCGGTAATAGCTATGAAGTCTAAATCGTTAAGAGAAATGATGTCGGCTATGTCTAGGGCATGTGCGACTAGAGATCTAGCGTTAATGAGTGCGCCTTTGATTATTTCAGTGGTCGCTTGACTTGGTTTACTGTTGAGTGTGCAAGGTGAGGAGGTGTTGGATTGAGGAATGGGCTGGTCGGGAGATGCTGGTGGGCTACATATGAGGTGATTGACTGGTGTGGGTCTGGCTTTACTTTTTCTTAGTCTTGTGTTGGGAGAGGTCAAGGTTGTGTATGTCCTGGATCGGAGGCGGTCAAGTCTGAATGTGCCTATACTGGGATAGGAGTTTCTGGTGTTGTTGTTCTTGGGGGGGTGGGTGCAAGGGCTGGTGGTGTGCATGATTTTAAGGGTACTGCATGTGTCTACCAAGGGGTGGTGCTCAGTGGGGGCAGGCTGGAATGGTGCAATATTGGGTAAGAATGGAGTGGGGCAGGGGATGGGGTGGTGTCTCGGACATACTGATTTGCTAAGACCATTAGGGTGGGAGAAGAAGTGTGGTCCTGTGCAAGGTAGGTCAATGGGTATTAGGCAGAAGGGAAACATAATGGCAATAGTCCAAGTTAGCATAGCTATTGTTGCAGGGGTGATGTGGTAGCTGATAGGATGCCAGGTCCTTGGGGGCATGGGATCAGAATGCTGGGCATTGGCAGGCTTGGTGCTGTGGGCTGAGGCTACACGAGCTACGGGCTTACGGACATGCGATGTCGTGGTACTGCATGCGGGGTTGGACACAGAGGTCGTCAATACAGTTGTCGATATGGGCGTGTAAAAACAATCTTGGGTCTTCAGTGTGTCTACAGGTACTACATGCAATAACAAACGCAATGGTCAAGACAATTGTCAATCTACAGGTGTGAGCCACTCTTGGACTGCAATGCAGTGTCAGGATGCTGCGTGCAATACCAAAATGGTTAATATAATTGTCAATATGCAAATATGAAAAGCATTCTCGGGGTTACATTACGCAGTAATGTACAATGAATGTATATACATAATATAATGCATGCAATATTAAGCACAGTGGTCGATACAATTGTCAATATGCAGGTGTAGAAACCGACATGGGATTGCAGTACAATGTAATACAAGCAATATCGAGCGCCCTGGTCAATGCGGTTATCAATATGCAAATGTAGCAATCTTGGGATTACGATACAGAGTTAGGTGCTGCATACGATATCAGATGTGGTGGTCAGTATAGGTGTTAATAGGCAGGTGTAGGCAATCTTGATGCTACTAAGCAGTGGTAGAAAATGATATGCAACAGTATAGTTGTCAGTGTTTTGGGCGCAGGCTTAGGGGTGTGAGCCTAGATACACAGACAGCATGGGACCTTTCTCGGGTGCACAGGCATATGCTGAAGGAAAGAAATATTGCTGTGGTTGTGCTCCACTCACACTGGACCAAAAGAATGGGTATTCCCTTGATCGTGAGCACCCGGGAATGAAACAGAAAAATAAATAAATAAATAAAATGATGCCTCGCTGCACTTATAAGGTCATCTGGTTATATAGCACGTTCAGGACATCAAACTGTAATGAAGAGTGCAATGGGGCAGTGAAAAATAGTCATCAAAATGATGGTCCACTCACACACCATCGTCCAAGACACCCCTCCAACTCCACAGGCGGTGGGATCCCAGAGTACAGGTTTTCCATTCACGGCAAGGCATTTTGGCAATGAAAGAGTTTTTAGGTCTCGTGACTTGTTGATCAGGCTGGAATGTGTGACTCTGCGTGAGGCAGGTGTGCACATTAGCAGAAAGACCAGAGACACCGAGGGTGGGGGAAAAACAGCCCCACCCAAATCTGCAGCTCTGCCTGTGGTTCGCGAATCCAAGTGGGAGGTGAGGTGAAAAGGAGTACCAACTTCTCAGCTACTGAGAGAATAACTGCGCCTAATGCCTACGCCGAGGTGGCCGGGGTTTTACGAACGCTGCCAGTGGGTGATTTGCAAATGACCAGACTCTCCTGAGACATAGAGAATGCAAAAATAGAGCCACACTGTAGGCTGTGCACACCAGCACCAAACACAGACAGCAGCCAAAGGTGGCACGCCGTCTGTAGGGTACATGAGAGGTACACACACACCGGCGGTGCACTGTGTGTGCAATGCATATCTAGTGAACACTACAGATATGCCATGTTTGCTGTTTATCACACACACTGCCCTTTCAGTGGCACATAAAGTGCAACTCCTTTCTGTTGCACTTCAGTTGCACGGCCCCATGTTACATCGTCTTTATTTACTGTCTTTATTTATTTATTGTCTTTATTTATTTATTGTCTTTATTTATTTTACTGTTATCCTATGTCCTGCACTGCCCCCGCCCCTTTCCCCCTGCACTTTTCCCTTCATTACCTCCCACGCACTTACGCGATCTGAATGTCACCTGGCCTAGTAGGATCGTTGTGTCTGTCTTACCTCTGTTCCCCCTCCCTTGCCTTTTCGCACCTTGAAACACTTGTGTATAGGCGTATTATAAATGCCATATCATATCATGAAAGATTTATTCACCTGTTCCGAATACAGTCAGCAGCGAAAGGCTGTCGGCCTTGTTTGGGGCCAGTGGTATGCACGGCCGGCCGTGTGCTCTGTTCACCCGCCACCCACATTTACACGATTGGAGCAGTCGGTACACACTGTGCAGCTGCAGGCCCTGTGCTTCGTGTACCACTGGCCATGCTGGCAGTGATAGGAGAGGAGTCAACGCAGATGCAGGGCTTGGGAGAAAGGACGGAGACAGAATGGAGCTGATGAGAAGAAGAGAGTAATAGAGAGAAAGAGAAGAGCAGAAAGGTCCTCCCTGGCCGCTAAAGGAACGCCGCTTTGTGACAGGATTACTTGCCACTTCTGACTCCGCGCGCGTGCAGAGCAGGTCACGGTCCCCACACGTGCCTGGGCTGCAGCATCATCGCAGGGGGTCATTGTGTTAATAAGGTATCCATCTTTCCTGGCAGCGTTAGACTCATCTGCACTAATTCCACGCCCACTGGGCAGGATTCAAGAACCGATTCCGAGCTGACACGGCCTGATCAGTCATAGGCTGAGTAGTGTGGGCTCGCTTTGCTCTTCTTACCAGATACCTACATAAATAATAAATCACAGACCAATTATGTTTATGGAAAAGTTGTAGGCCGTAGGCATTTTATTTTCTTGCAGAAAATACAAAACAACAAAACTCAATACACTGCCATATGCTTTTGGGTACCTTGTGTTGACTCTCAAAGTTGCCCAAGGCTCCTCCTGAGTCCTTGTTATCCCTGGGCCTTCGTTCCTGGGCACATGCCACCTACAACATGCTTTGGACCGTGTACCGAAAGAATACTCGGCGTTCCCACTTCTGCCTGCTCCTTCTTTTTGGACCGTGTACTGAAAGAGTACTCGGCATTCCGGCTCCTGCCTGCTCCCTTCTTCTTCCTTTATTCTTGTAGGGTGGGTTGGGTGGCAAACGTTTTTCCTTCCCCTTATCCAGGCACTAAGAGCCTACCTGAGAGAGGTGAGCTCTTTACCTGGTTTGTGCCGCCTCTCCTTTTCCTGGCTTACTTATACACCCCAGGCCTTTTGTTCCTTCTTGGGGGCCGGGTTTCCCCCCGGCCCATTGCTGTTATATTTCGCACCTTTCCCAGGTGCTGTTTCCTGGCCTTTCCTGGGCTTTTGTTTCTTGTGGCGCCTTTCGGACGCCCCTCCCTACTGCTTTCGTGCCGTTTATCCCCACCCGTGCCTAAACTCCCAGGCCCTCCATCGGCCTGCATTTTATGCGGCCCGGGGCCTGGGGCACACTGGGGGATTCGTCTTCTCCAAAGATAATGGGCGTCACCCTCGTGAAGTATTGAGAAGTACGCACGCTAGCGGGGGAAGGTGGCTAACTGGCACCCTCGCCCAGCCATTATCATGCCTGCAAGTGATGCGCCCTCTGTCACGTTGATGTCTCCTAGGAAACGGGGGCGGGAGAAGGGAGGGAACGGATGCAAGGATGGGAAGTGACGTGGGAGGAGGCGGGACGGGAAGAGGCAGTTCTAAGTTGTAGGTGAATAAAGAAGTACGTGTTGCTGCAGCTCCCCGTGTCCGCGTTTTCACTGCGCCACTGCGTGCGTGACCCCAGCGAACCCACCACAATGGCGACGAGGAGGTGAAGCGGTAAGCGGGGCCGCCCCTCAGGGGAGAGCTGTCCTTGTCCCTGCGCACACGATAAGACACGTGTGAGGAGGAATGGAGTGCCTGAGGCACGGGCCCGCTCCATCAACAGCACATGCGACACGCTTCGCGTGGCCCGGGCTGCGGCGGTGACTGGGCAAGTGTCGTGGGACTGGCGGAGAGGAACAAGGACACTCCGTAGCGGCGCCCAGACCGCGACACGCACCAAGAGGCCAGCACACGTGTTGCACGCGAGGAGAGAGGCTCTCCTACACACCCGGCCCATGGAGCCAACAGACAGCGTGACACGTGCGCTGCTCGCAAAGGGGGAGAGCCCCACTGGGAAAACATATGTAAGGGCAGGGAGCCCCACCAAAGCTGGTGCGTTGGACGTGCTCTAAAGGACCCCATCCAGCCCTCTCACCAGCCGAAGCCACACCCTGCAAAGGAAGGGGAGGCCTACAGGGGACACAACCCAAGAGCAACGACGGATGGTACTCGCGCCCCATAGGCAGCTATCAAGGAGGTGGAAGAACACGGCGAAGAGCCTGAAAGACAGACAGTAAGTGAAACCCACTGTGCAGAAATGTTGGGCCAGGATGACGGGCAAGGAGTGCAGGCTCAGGGTAATGGGCCCCCAGCCCCGGTGGCGCCTACACAAGATCACGTGCCCTACCACCTACCGGACACCCTGGCAGCCCAGATGCCAGGTTCATTCGATGTAACTGACACTAGTAACATGGGTCCCAGATGGAACAAGTGGATCCGAGATTTCGACCTGTACAAGGGAGCCACGGGACCAATCGCAGAGGCCAGGCAAATATGCCTACTAAAGTTGGCAGTTGGGTCCGCCACACGCGACATCATTGATGAAATGCCTCCAAACTCCATAGACTCGATTCAGGACCTCAAAGATGCGCTAGCAGCATACATCGCTCCACACACCAACGTGGAATATGAAAGACACTTGTTTCACAGCACCAAACAAGCAAAAGGTGAAACTATGGACGCCTATGTCATGCACCTACGCACCAAACTAAAACACTGCGATTTCGCAAACTACTCAAACACCGAGGCGCTGAGGTCACAAATCATCTCAGGATGCGAGTCTCAAGCATTCTGCAGAACATTACTTCAAAAATCACACACCCTGGAGGAAATACTGGCCCTAGCAAGAGTCGAAAGAGCCATTGATTCCCAAGTAGGGAGCTTTGGTAACACCAACCCAGGGGAAAGCGTAAACAGACTGCAACTAGAAAGAAAAACAGAAGAACTCTTCTGCTACAAGTGCGGGTTTGAATACCCACATGAAGGGACATGCCCCGCGATCGGACAACGCTGCACCTCCTGTGGCGAAGAAGGGCACTTCAAGGCCGTATGCAGACTATTCCGAGACCGAGGAAGAGACCGACCCAGAGACAATCCATCCAGGTCCAAAGGCCGGAACATGGGGCCGTCAAACGCCTTCCCAACCTCTAGTACCCAAAGCATCCCGAGTGATCCCACCCCAGACCAAAGGGACAGAGACTCCGGAGAAGACCGGCAGAAGAGAGAGAGGAAAGAAAGAAGGAGATTCATAATGCGCGCAAGACCCGAACGCAGATCGAGACGCCACGTAAGTTACCTGGTGGAACAATCCCCCACAGACTCTGACCCAGTGGCGGCTGGTAACTTTGAAAGGTGGTGGGGCGTAAATTTATCTGGGCGAATTTTGGAGCGAGCGCAGCAAGCGAGCCCAACCCACATCAAGGGGGTGCATGGGCGTTCTCCTCTGTGAAATATTTGGAAAAATGGCTTCCAAATGTGCAATTTACTGTCCAATCCCACAGAAATTTGACATAAAAAGCATTCGTTTTATATGCAAATACACCGCCCACTCCAAAGGCTTGAGGGCTCATTTAAATAAATACTGAAATACTCTGATGTAGGGCGTGATGCTGCTACCACAGGCTGTGTGTGGGGTACACAAGCATTCCACTGGTGATGACAATCTCTACACAGCTACCACTGCCACACAAAAAGAACATTTTCAAGCCCAGATGTCACAGAAAGCTGCCGTTGAATATGTTACACAAACACATCCCATGAGACCCTCTGAGCACACTGACAAAAGAATAAGATTACTATGCAATATATAGAGGCAGCATCACAATGATTTGTATGTCCTTTGTTTTTATTCAAAATAACACTGACTGAAACTATGTCCCCCCTGGCTTCACACGCGGCTAAAGGGCACAGGCCCTTAAGCTGAGGACGGGAGCAAGTGTAAGAACAGGAAGGGGAGAGAAAGAGGAAGGGTGACAGACATCCATATAAGGGCTGAGGCTAGTAGAGTGGATCGCCAGTTAAGCACTTGCCTAAAATTGGTTCTAGCATGAAGTTGGCAAGTTTGGTTCTCGCCCATGCTGACTCTGCCCCAAGGGTGGACTGGCCTATAGGGAACTCTGGAGATGTCCCTTTAGGCCTCTGCACCCCAGGCCTCGTTTGTGTGGTGACCTATTTTATGTCCAACATTTCTCATAGGAAAAAGGTTGGACTTGCTGAAATTGTGTAAAATGAGGGCCACTTTTAAAATTATTTCCAGGCCCTCTTGTGGTTCCTAGTCCACCCCTGCTCTGCCCTTACCCCTTTCGATGTAGATACACTGTGTGCCTCTTTATTGCACTGCTTAGAAGTGTGATTAACACCATTAGAGATCATATGCAGGCTCTAGATTCCAACGTTTGCGATCACAAAAGGGGAGATTTTCACGTGGAAGCTAGAGAATACTATTTGCTCATTGACCTGTAAAGGGAGAGGGGGGATTGTTTTGGGGTAAGAGCAAACCCCTATTAAAAGTAAAGTTTTGTTTTTAAAAAAAACGACATTCATCTTACATATAGAGGATGTTTATGCATAATATCAACTAACTTTTCATAAATGAAGTCACTAACGGGGTCGGACACCTATGACAAATCGGGAGGGGCTATCAACTAAATATCAGACAGACGGCGTTTCATGTAACAGACTTCCATTCACACAATTTTTGTCGCAGAGGAAGGAAAGGCTGGGATTGGGTCGGGAATGGGGAAGCTCAGCTTTACAGTCTTGATGAACATTTTTAATCAGTAGCAAAATAATGGTGACATCTCCTTTCAAGTTCTGTACTTTTTTTTCTGGGAGTGGAGTGGTAGTGCATGGTCACACTGGCTGCCCTCTCTAAATGCACAATAGCTTTTCACTGTCCATTTCATACCTTTATCTGGCCCCATGGCATTAGCAAATTCACGTTCAAATGAACATCGCCACGCAAGGGATTTATTCTGCGCTCTTAGCTTTGTGGCGATTCAGCGCAGGCAGAAGTGGGAGGTTACTGGGTGAGGCTCACCTTAAATCCCTGGGTAGGCCTGTAGTTTTTTTGCGGTGCTTTGTCTGGCCCAGGTCCGACCTCCACCACCGCGGTCCGCAAAGTAGTGACATCACCAACATGCTATGTGTGTTGGCGATGGGATCGCAGTGTTCGTACAGTGAGCGAAACACGCATTCTTCGCTTTCTTCAAGGCTGCCGGCAGGTTAAGGGTAAAGGGCCTGCCAGCGTTTCATCTATGTGTGACTCCATTGGGTTAACAGCCCACAACAGTTTCCATATGGAAGACGAGTGAGAGAATCTGGGAAGTGACAGCGTTTGGCAGTGTTTTATTTTTCACATGTTCGCTGGTATGGATGTGGTTGTACTTAGATGCAGGGCAAGTAATGGGGCATTGAAGGACACTTTGTGCCGCATAGAGCAGAGAGCATGTTTGGCAAGGCTCCGCTGTGGTAGTTTACACCCAGCTACTGTACGAGTTCACACCCAAGTACTGTATTGGCCGCTGAAGAGAATGTGCATTTTAAGATAAAATTCCTGACAGTAGAGCATCTGACCAAACAGCAGGTGGGAGCTGAGTGCTCAAGAGGCTATTTGCTGTCGGGACGTGAACGTGGCAAAACGGCGGATGTCAAGTTTCAATTATTTGAGGACGCGTGGCACCTGTATATGCAGCTTTTGGCCGTGAACAGCCAGGCGGTTGCATGTTTAGTCGAGCAGCATCAAACTACACAAACCGTGTTTGTGTTACACAAACACCATGGTTTATGTAGTTTGATGCTGCTTGTCATGAAATCATACATCTACACCTAAACACATCGATTGGAGTAATAGGCCTGCCGTGGATTCCCCAGGGCAGGGCTCCAGGACCAGGACGGTCGTGGGAGCACCGTCCCTGGGGAATGAAGGCCAGCCCGGGTGGGCACTGCCATCACCAGGTTAAGCCCTATCAAAGTGTCACAAACTTACCGGAGATACGTCCTGTGAAGCTCAGTTGACTGCTGTTCTCAGAGCAGCTTCTCGAGTGTTGTGACGTCTTCTTTGCGCTTCTTCACACAGAGTCCACTCAACACACGACTAAGTGAGAAGGTGGAACCGGATTTCCTTCTTCACGGCGCGTGCGCCCAGTCACATTAATGTCATTGGCTGGAAAACAGCCAATGACATTCAGTGATTGGCTGTTACTATGTGGAAGTCCTCAGCAGGGGCGCTGTTTGCGCACACATTATTACTAGCGGGGCCACCACTCTAGCGCCCCGCCAGCCTTTGCACTGTCGTGGGGGTTACGTAGAATGTGTGGAGCTACGAGCTCCATGCACTTAACATTGAAAAAGCTGTGTAAAAGGGGACGCGCCCCTCTGCAACAGCCTGGCAAGCCATGAAAAAAAGAGAGAGACTCTTGGAGCAGCATTCATTTATTTGGTTTGCAGGCAGTGATGCAAAAGAAAATAATATACATGCAGACAACGGAACGTGAACACTCTCTTGACTGCACACTGACGTGCTCTCTGCTCTCTGTCTGACCCCAGCTCGTCAGGGAGCGACCAGAAGAAAAAGGCCTACGTCTATGCCCTAGGTAACCCCACAGCAACAGCTCACAGCCCAACACTCATCATAAAACTCAATGAGAGGCCAACGGAATTTCTCATAGACACTGGGGCCACGGTAAACGTAGTAAGCGAAAACGTCTACGCCGACCTACCCCAAAAACCCAAGCTACATCCAGCAACCGTCGACATAGACGCCTACGGAGCCAAGACACCCCTAAAGTGTTTGGGACAATTCAGTGGGCTCTGTCGCTACAAAGGACACCAAATGAACATACCAATACATGTCCTAGCAACGGAGACGGACAGTGGCTGCGCCTTAAGCTTCAAGGCGGCCGCTGACATGGGTCTGATCCACATATTATACAATATAATGGTCCACAAATACATCGACCCGATCGAAATGATCAACCATCTTTACCCCAGAATATTCAAGGGAATCGGAAAGCTCAAGAACAGGCCAATCAAGCTTCATGTAGACAACACCATACGCCCAGTGGCCCAGAGCGATAATTTTTACCCTGGAATTCCAGTCAACATCCAGAAGAAAGTCGAGGATGAACTCCACAAACTCTTAGAACAGGATATCATTGAACATGCCATGGGCCCCACTACGTGGGTCTCCCCGATTGTTCTGGTTCCTAAAAAAGGGTCTGAGGCCATAAGACTGTGCGTGGACATGCAGCACCCGAATCAAGCCATCCGACCGGAGGACACCCAGTGCCCCGCATCATGGACATGATTCACTTACTGAACGGGGCGAAGGTCTCTTCCAAACTTGACCTGCAAAAGGGGTACCACCAACTTGTACTATGCCCTGAGAGTAGGAATATAACAACATTTGTTGCCCATGTTGGCCTCTTTAGGTACAAAGGACTGAGTTTTGGGGTGCCCTCGGCAGCAGAAATTTTCCAAGCCGAGGTACACAACGTCATCAGACACATCCCAAATTGCCTTAACTACAGCGATGACATATTGGTATTTGGAACAGACGTGAACAAACATGACGAAACCTTGATGAAGGTATGCAAGGCCCTATACGATGCCAATCTCACCTTGAACAGGGACAAGTGTGAATTTCGCAAAAGCACACTTAAATTCTTCGGGCACGTCTTCTCGGAATCGGGAATGACCCCAGACCCTGAGAAAGTAGCGGCACTCAATGACACCTCCGCCCCAGCCAACATGTCAGAACTTCGGTTCTTTTTGGGCCTGGCCAGCTATTGCAATCGATACATCCGAGACTTTGCGTCTGTCTGCGAGCCGCTGAGATATCTAACACATCAGGATGTAACGTTCAACTGGACCGATGACTGCCAAAAGGCGTTTGAAATCATAAGGGAAAGGGTCGCGAAAGCAGAGAACATGGCATACTACGACCCCCAACAGGACAACAGAGCTAACAGTCGATGCCAGGCCCGTGGGTCTGGGCGCCATCCTGGCACAAATTGACCCAAAGGACCCTTCTCAGAAGCACATCGTGGCCTACGCAAGCATAGGCTTATCCACCACTGAACAGGCATATTCTCAAACGGAGAAAGAAGGGCTCGCTGTCGTATGGGCGTGTGAGCACTTTCACTTATTCCTGTACGAGAAGCCGTTCTGAGTCGTCACTGACCACCAAGCCCTACCGTTCCTGTATGGGAATTTACAAGCCAAGATGCCCCCCCGAATCGCCCGATGGGGTCTGCGATTACAGGACTATGCATTTGAAATAATACACAGACCAGGGTAAGGGAAAAACCCCGCAGACTTCCTGTCCTGGGAGGGGTGCGCACCCGAACCCTTCGTGGCTCACAGGTACCAACGTTATCTCATCCACCAGACAACACCAGAGGGAATCAACACGGAGGCACTCACCAGAGACACCGAAAACGACCAAGCCTGCCGCATCATATGTGAAGGTCTAGAGTCTGGACTGTGGCGAAGGGCCAAGGAAAGGGGGAGAGCCGCTGGCGACAAGGTGAGGGAGGACGTGGAACGCCTGATTCAAGTAACAGACAAGCTAGCGTTGTCTGAAGACCACTTGTTACTGAAAGACTGCAAATTGGTAATACCCGAAGCCATGAGAGCAAAAGTCATCGAACTCGGTCATGAGAATCATCGAGGCACGTTCTCCACCAAACGCATTCTCCGCCAAAAGGTGTGGTTCCCCCACATGGACGCCATGGTAGAAACAGCGCTAAAGGCGCGTCCCACATGTTGTCTCATTACACCGAACCGTCACCCCGAACCATTGGTCATGTCTGCACTCACACAGGGAATATGGGAGGCAGTTGCAGCTGATTTCTTTGGACCTATTGAAGGAGGAAAATACATCCTAGCCGTGATGGACGAGTACTCAAGGTACCCTGACGTTCAGCTGATATCCTCAGCGGCAGCTCATCATGTCATCCCTGCTTTGGACCACATCTTCTCAGCCTACGGAGTACCAAAGGTACTCAAAACTGACAATGGACCTCCGTTCTGTGGCCATCAGTTTGCTCAATTTGCCGAATATCTAGGATTCCACCACAGGAAGATCACCCCCATTATGGCCTCAAGCCAATGGCATGATTGAACGGTTCATGGCAAACCTCAAGAGTGCTCTACAGGTTGCCCGGCTTACAGGTCAGCCCTATGAACAGGTCCTAAACCAACTCATGAGAGACTACCGAGGGACTCCCCATAGCACCACAGGGAAGACCCCGGCCGAACTAATATTTGGGCTGAATACACAAACGCAAATTTCTCAGGCCGATGCAATCAGCCCACCCCCTGCTCTAGACCCGTAGGTGCGGGAGCGGGATGAGGCGGCGAAAGCCCGAATGAAGGAACATGCTGACACTTGTTGGCGGGCCCAAGTGGTCCACATAGAGGTAGGAGATGTGGTGGCAGTTAAACAACCCATGGCACATAAACACACCTCGCCATTTTGTGAGGAGCCTCTACTTGTCACCCAGAAGAAAGGCTCCATGATCACTGCACAAGGATCAGAAGGGTCTGTCAAGAGGAACTAGTCCCACTTTAAGGAACTTCTGCAAACGGGAACCAGGCGCCTGAGTGGGAGGGTACAAGTTCACTTGGACTACGAATCTGACGACCCCCATCCAGGGAGACCAATGGGACTCTGAAGAATCGGAACAGGATGTGGTAACAGAGAATGTTGGGACTGGACCATCTCCAGCAAGGAATCCAGTCCGCCTGCAGAGAGCCCGGAACAAGCCTCGCAGGTAGATCGAGGAAATGGACTAGTGGTCCCCCAGACCGTCACCTGTTGCGAAGAGTCTGGTTACTGTTTAAAATGGGGGGGAAATGTCACGTTGATGTCTCGTAGGAACTGGGGGCGGGAGAAGGGAGGGAACGGATGCAAGGATGGGAAGTGACGTGGAAGGGGGCAGGACGGGAAGAGGCAGTTCTAAGTTGTAGGTGAATAAAGAAGTACATGTTGCTGCAGCTCCCCGTGTCCGCATTTTCACTGCGCCACTGCGTGCGCGACCCCAGTGAACCCATCACACCCTCGTCTCCCAAAACAATTGCTCAGGGGAGACGCGCCCTTAAAACGTGTGACGACCAGACACTACACGTGAGATATCGCAGTGCATAATCTGAGTGGTACATGGGCCGTGTAGGTGGTCTGCGACCTAATGCGCGTAGCTTTGCTGAGTATATCCTACTGATAGGCGCGGTGCACTGCACCCAACGCGCCATTCTTCATGACCGTTTTCACGTCAGTGTTGCGCATGACATTTCTGGGACGTCATGTGTAGTTCTGAACAGTGCATTTTGAGAATTAAGAGACCTTACAGTTTTCCCATTCTAACCTTAAACTCTCTTGAACGGACATTTTTACACAGAGGACGTCATTAGCACATGGCAGTCTTTCTGCTAAGTAGGGAACCCTAATATCAGTCAAATAATTGTTTTCACCAAGGGCACTAGTTATGCTACTAATATTAACCCTGCGCCCCTTCTTCCTCATCCCAGTCCTAAATAAATAAAGGCTGGCCACCATTCACCAGACCCTTTCTCTGGCCCCCATTTTATAGAGGACCTGCAAGCTCACCCCCTCACCTTGCCTGACTTTGTGTTGCTCTCAGGGGGTCCAGTATAACACTGTAGGCGCTCCTGTGAACCTTGAGCTGGGCCGCAGGTCTGGGGTTTCCCACGGGGTACACTGCCAGTCCCCGGCTTGGCCATCAAAATGGGTCCGGTCGCGAGGCAAAGCAGGGTGGAGTGCCTGGGCCATCAGGAGGCAGCAATATACACAAGGGGATGCCTGATTCAAAACACCTGGTCCTTCAGGCTTAAACAAGATCAATAAACAGTATGAGATGGACCAGCAGAAGAGAGAGATGACATCCACTATTCAGTTTGTCTTTTTACAAATACTGACAAACAATGCTAATCAATACTTCATCAATTCAGTTTAAACAAAACACAAACATTTAAAAGCAATAACAAATTCCAAACAAATTTATTTTCACAAAGAATTTCATTCCAAATCCCTATACATGTTCTAGGGCTGGTTATAGATACCCCAACTCACCATTCAAATCTTCTACCATTCATTCATACTCACTCCAACATCACATACTAATATGGCGTTTCTCTTTCTAACAATTTAGGTTAGATAACCCTTTTCCTAATTACACAATTCTTTTGGTTCCTAAGGTCTGCTACTTGGTAAGGTATTCTGTGTAGTGCTAATCTCACAGACTTAGATCATCTACACGTGTTGCAATTGTCTATGGACATATTATTTAAGTCCCCCAGTACAGCAACCTTCTTCAGGACGGGAGAGACAAGGACCTCTCCGTGCCCTGTCTCGATAGGTAGGGTAAGCCACGGCACCTCCACTATATATTTGGTGGGGGTGGTTCAGACGTTATGATATATCCACATTCCAAAGCAGGTTACAAGACTCCCAAATCAGTCTGACTTAGAACAGTAGGTGTACACAAGACATCTACTTCATAGATCTTCTTGTTGGTGTCCCCAGAAAATACGTCTCGATTGGAGGTCTTCCTTTACCCCTAGAATGGAGGTAAGTATTCTCTTCCTTAACCATTTTGTGATTTAGAACACTCCATCTCTTTATATTTCGGTCTTCCTCCCAGTGTACACTGAGAGGAAGACGTGAAAGCAGGAAGATGCAACCGAAGGGTCTCAAGGACGACAGATAGACCATTGGACTGCCATCTTTCAAACTATTGGAAAGTGAAGAAAATATATGACCGAAATATAAAGAGATGGAGTGCTCTAAATCACGGAGTCTCTCTGTGACTTTTCAAGGCCTCAATCAAAGGCACAAGGCATTTTACCCTATCCATTATCCATTGGATTAAACACAAAATCTCCTTGGCTTGCTCTATCGTGGGCTCCACTGTCCCTGGTCGCGTAGTGGGGCGTTGTAACAGAGGAATGGCCATGTCGGGGACAGTAAAAAAGTGGCATCTCTGCTCAACTTCTGCAGATCTGCCACCTGGGCTTTGCCTAACACTTTTGCCCATCACTATCGACTCTATATTCCTGTGTGGGCGGATCGTGGGATTCCCTCAGCTGTTCTTCAATCTGTCCTTCCATAAAGACTGTGGTCTGTATTCTATGGACAGTTAAGTATGCAGTATCCTGGATGTGGCTTTTTCTTATGACCGGTCAATCACACTTACTTGGGAATCTTCATTTAGTTAGGACTGGGACAAGAAAGAGGGGACGTGGGGTGATCTTTGTTACACTTAGTCCTACTCTTCCTCGTCACACTACTGATATCCCTCCTCTCTCTAATTGGGTTCCAGATTGCCTCATCACATTGGGTATAATTCAGAACGTAAGGAGCAAGGGCAGCCATCTTATACCCTTCTGGGAAGATGGGGCTAACAAGCATTCTTTTCTTAAGTGAGGTTTAGTCAAAGGATCTGGGGAAGGTGGACAACCTTCACTTAGTTAAGACTATGACGAGGAAGTATAGGTCTAGGTATTATGAAGATTATCAGTCATCCGAGCATTCCATGACAGATCAAATGACCACTCCAGGAAACATGTACAGCAACCATCGGCTGTGGAGGGCCACAATGCATGTATGTGATACGAATAATGCGAGGCCTACATTAGTGAAGTGTGTACCGCGCAGTTATGCAGTCTGTGTTAAGTGCAAGTATGTGGTACTGCATCATTCTGCTTCGGACCGTGTTCAGTACAGGCCGTGCACTGTGTGTGTCACTCATGCATCCATACTGTTTTCTCTGCATGTATGTTGGGCACAGGGCATGTGATTCATGGTCAGTTCATGTGCATGTGAATTCTGAGCGCCATTCAAGATACAGAAAACACTCATCACGCACTTCTGCTGCATGTGCCTGGAACGGACAGTGCATGGCCACTCCGACAATCCAATAAAACCTGGTGGCATTGGCTGAGGGCCATGTTTCATGCAGCTGAATGGGACACAATCAGGGTCGGACTGGGGCATACAATTGTCTCGGCACCACTGAAAATGTGGCCCACTGTTGCAAATGGCAATTCATTCCTTTTGGGACAGACCGTTTGAGTAGTACCCAAGGGGGATGTTTTTGATTAAATGTGATAGAAATTGTGCATTTTAAATAATATTTATGTAGCAACACTGGTCAAAACTACTATCCGCATAGTTAAGTAACTCATCAAACTGGCCCACATTCGCCAAAAAGTGGCCCACTGACCAAAACAACTGGCCCACACTAGCAATTTCTGTTTTTGGTTTGGGCATTGCCCTATAGGCCAGTCCAAGCGTGGACACAATGAATACATCCTGCGGCAATGCGCGTGTACAGAAGCAGGGCTTGCAGCCTTCAGCTGCAGAACAGGTGTAGTGCACGCACAAGTAAAAAGACTCACGACCAGTGAGGACTTGCACAGACATTTTTATAGGAGGGCAAAGGGGGCACTAGTCCCGAGCCCCCATCTTGGAGGGGGGCCCCACAAGGCTGCATGTTCTAAAGAAGTAAGATTCCATTGTTCACTAGACTTAAATAAGAGATGTCACAATATTTGATGGCGTGCTGCTGAGGTTCTAAATCTATTGCCTGTTTTCACAAGTACATTCTGTCTTGATCATTTAATCATGTAACGGTCTCTGTGTTCGCTGTGGTATATATAGCTTGTGTGTTCCTTATGGCACAACTCCTGTAGCATTCTTTCCTTCCTGTGGGAATTATGTTGATCATGTGCAATAGCCAAAGTTGAAATACATATTGATAAATTGAGCATCACAATGTTTCAGAGGTTCGCTCAGTGGGTTAAGCACTCATTGTAGAAATATGTGTTCATATGCAAGCTTAGAATAGCACATTCCAGCAAAGCTGGCTGAGTCTTTCCTATGTATGAAGTTTATAAACCTACCCGCATATGTACTTGGTTTTGCAGCACAACAGGTGCTATTACCAGCGATATACCTGCACCAGATAGGGGTTGCTTTTAAAAACTAACATCTCATCCCTATGGTGAAGGTCTAGAAATTGGTTTGTTCCGATAGAGTCTTGTAAAACCGAGCAGTCACATCCAATGATGAGCATAAACTCTTAGTCCAAGAGGTGAATACATGTCCACATTCAAGACCGTGGAACCAAAGCGTTCATGCTTGTATCCTGGATTTGCCAGCAGATGATACAGTGATCCTGGTCAAATCATCTCATATCTCTTGCATTACTGTGCTGTCTTTTGTGAGGTTTGGCTTCTGGCATGCTAGTGGCATTGTCTAGCCCATTACTTGATCTTTCTTCTTATGTAGGCCATTTGAGTGGAAGGGGTGGTAGACAGAATAGAGCGTGCCAGATGTTGCAGGCCTCGGGCAAGCATATTTTAAGGTCTGCTCATTTGACACAAATAACGGTTTGCTTTTTTGTAACAGTCAAAGGTTTTTCTGCACGTTTAGAAATGACAATTTCACAAGCCAGTGTTTTGGAAGTATTTAAAGCTTCACGATACAAAAGACAAACCTAGATGAAATCTGTTAAATCACATCGATTGGTGCGCTGGTACTTATATACTTACCTTGATGATGGAGAGAATTAAGCTAGAATCATTCCCATTTTGCGTAACAACCTTCTACAATATTTTATTTTTAAAAATGGTCAGGTTTGTTAATGTGATTGTGTCCAAGTCTGTTTCATAAAATGTGATCATTTTAGTTCATGGTAGGAACTGGAAAAAAGTGTTCAAATGCAGAAATTGTAGACTTAGCAAAAAAACCAGCTTCACGCCTTAACCAATGTGTGATCCTGGGCAACTCAGTTAATTTTGTATTGCCTCACCTCTCAAAATTGCCAGTCCCTTAACCTTTCAAAATTGTAAGCCCTTCAGAGTGATTTCCTTCTCAGGGTATGATCTTCAAAAACGCCTCACTCATGGTTCCACTGGCTATAGTGTTGCATACACTATATCAGTGAACATTCATATATTGCAGACCACAGACACGTGTTCCTTTGATCTCTAGTGGCAACACTATTTGAACACCATGTCCCACTCCCAGGGCCATCTTAAGCACTTTCGGGACCGTGGGCATGGACATGTTTGGGGCCCTCCTCCACCAAACCAAAGGAATTAAGTGATCAAGAATATCTCCCCTGTCCCCCTCATCGCGATCACAACCCATAGGTTGATATGCTGCCTCGCAGCATTCTAAATAAGCATGCTTACTCCCTTTAACTCCCCTTACCCACTTCATTCTTGCTCTAATCAGAATAATAAACAAGTAGCATTTCAAGGCCAACATTAGGAGTCTACAAAGAGGTCACTTCTGTTCTAGTATATATACGGGAGACATTTTATCAATAACATCCAGGAAGGTATGCAGCCTGTACTATTAATGCAGGACCGTATGTAAAAGGTACATGTAACCTAGAATGGAGAGCTCACGTTAGCTGCCTCATAGAACGCAAAAGTGCTCAAGCATGGATAAAGGAAACCAATTGGAAGGAAGGAGAAAGCTACACATACCATAGATAGTGGATGCAGATTCTGACTGTCTCTCTGCTATCCAGGAGTGGTGAGCCACCAATGATCTCTACCTTAATGCCAGTAGGAATGAGATTCTCCTCATCGGCAGACCTACTCCCTCCTTTCCTGTCACTCTGTGGCCGGCCTCTCTTGGCCCTCTTCCTGCTCCCACCTGTAAGGCTAAAAACCTTCCGGTCATCTTCAACTCTACACTTTCCTTCTCTCCTCACATCTCTAACATCTCTAAGAAGTCACATTACCAGCTGCACCTCCTCAGAGGTATTCTTCCTTTCCTCTCCTTCCCCCAGTAGCTCACTGTCTACAGTGCTCTGGTTCTCTCCAGGTTGGACTACTGCAACAGCCTCTTTCTAAATCTGCCTGCTTCTACTCTCCGCCCTGTGCAACTCATCCAAAACAGGACTGCAAGACTTTTCCTTGGCCTCAAGCCCAGGGATCTTATCTCTCCAGGGCCGAATCTGTGCACTGAGTCCCAGTGGCTGCCAGGATTAAGTTCTAAACCATCTGCATTGTCCACAAGGACTTCTGGGGCCTCAATACCTTCAACTCTCTCTTCCTAAATATCTTCCTTCTCAAGCTCTTCGCTCATCTGCCTCCAACTCCCTCAGGGTCAGTCGCTTCTCCAAGCAGTGAGTTGGTGGTAGATCTCGATCTTCTGCTGGGGCCTCCCTCTGGAAAAGCCTCCCTGAAACTTGAGGAGAACCATCTCCGGGTCCAGAAGCACCTCAAAACCTTCCTCTTTGCTTCTGCAATCTGCATCCACTATCTACGGTATGTGTAGCTTACTCCTTCCTTCTAATTGGTTTCCTTTATCCAATCTTGAGCACTTTTGGATTCTGTGAGACAGCTAATGATGTTAGCTCTCTATTCTAGGTTATATGTACCTTTTACATACGGTCCTGCATTAATAGTACATAATGTATTCCTTCCTGGATGTTATTGATAAATGTCTCCCGTATCTATACCAGAGCAGAAGTAACCTCTTCGTAAACTCAAACATTAAATATCCATCTCCTCTACAGACCCCCAGGCCCAATCAGCACCTTCAATGAAGATATTACCACTGTTATCTCAGAGAAGCTAAAGAATTCCTCACAAACCCTAGTACTAGGAGATTTTAACCTAGGGTACAATGATATTAATGATCACCAGGCTACCTCCGTAGCCAACATCCTGACAGAATTAGGTTTCACGCAGAAAGTGAATACGTTCACCCTTACCAAAGGGAGAAAGCTAGATTGGATTTCCAGTCACAACTGCAACCTCTCCATTACATCCATCTCCCCCCAATATGGTCTGACCACCACCTAATCTCCTTTACTCTGAATACTAAAAGACCTATTGCACCAATAACTCCTCTCGCCGTACCTACACTAACTAGAAACAAGAAAAATATCACAGCTGACAATATCCTGCCCCCTATCCTACCTAATCTTAACTCCTTACCAGACCATACTGACTCAGGCTCACTAGTGGCGGAATTTAATAATGCTATGACCACTGCTCTCGACAGCATTGCTCCGCTAAAACTTAGGAACAGCAAACCGAAAAACCATCTTAACTCTTGGTGTACACCCCACCTAAAAAACCTAAGATTACAGAAAAGAAAATGCGAAACGGCATGGAACCTACATCCTACCGCAGAAAATAAAACCAATCTAATTAGTATCTCAATGCAATACAAAAAGGATATCATCTTGGCCAAACAAGAAACGTGTAGCAACAGGATTACCCAAGCCAACTCCAGCATGAAGGAGCTCTTCTCTAGTCTAAAAGAATTGGAAACCCCAATTGCAGAATCTTTTAAAGATAAAACCTGGTGTACTGACATTCAGTTGGCACTAACCAACAAAGTGGCCAACCTCCAAACTAAAATAGCTCTAAAGAAAGCTTCACTATCAGCCCAAACCCAAATTCCCCTGAACAAAACACCAACATCTAAACTCAAAGAATGTACCCAATTTAACTTCTCAGTGATCGAGGTAGAGAAAACTATTCTTGCGCTTAAACCATCCAATTGCAAAGGCGACCAATGCCCTACACAACTGATCAAGGACGATGCTAGAGATCTAGCCCCCTTCATCACCAAACGTATCAATGCCTCCTTCACTACTGGTACCATCCTGCGCAACCTAAAGAAATCTTGGGTACTCCCTCTTCTGAAAAAACAAACACTGGACCCCAACCTTCCCACAAATTACAGGCCCATCACTACGGTGCCATTCCTACTAAAAATACTAGATAAGGTAGCATACACCCAAATTCAGAACTTCCTTGAGGCGAACCATCTCCTAGGTGCTCGCCAATCTGGTTTACGACCTCGACATGACACAGAGACTGCCCTTATCGATGTAAAGGCCCAAATAGATTCACTCAGAGACGAGGGAAAATTAGCACTCCTCCTCCTACTAGACCTCTCAGCTGCCTTTGACTTGGTGGACCATAAAGTCCTGTGTAATCACTTGGACTCAGCGGCCCCCTTCTCAAAGGAAGCTATAGTCTGGATACAGTCTTTCCTTAGTGACAGGACTATGAGGGTGTTCTCCCCCTCGGCGGCAGCAGACACGATACCTATTACTTGTGGAGTGCCCTAGGGATCATGCGTCTCACCAACACTCTACAATATCCTCACCAAGCCATTCTTTGACGATCTTGACAATCTGGGTATCACCTATACCAACTACGCAGACGATACCCAGATTCTCCTACCACTTACTGGGGATTATGGGGAAGATCTGGCTCTGGTGAACTGAGTCTATAGCCTCGTTCAGGGATGGATGGCCAACCATGGCCTATGTTTGAATGATGACAAAACAGAGATCATCATCCTGGGCACCGCAGCTCGCATCTCAAAACTCAACCCAAATTACTCTGCATTTATTATTGATGGGAACACTATCGAGGTCGCCAGAGAAGTAAAAACCCTAGGTTTTTACCTCAACTCGACCTTATCCATTACCAAACAGGTAAACTCACTGGCCTCATCCACGGTCTACACATGTAAATGAATACGAGCCAGGAAACAATTCCTATCAGTTGACAGTTGCTTAATCCTATCCAGAGCCCTCATCCTATCAAAACTCCATTATTGTAATGCCCTCTACATAGGGGCAAACAAACAAACCATCAGCCGAATACAAGTGCTCCAAAATAATGCACTTAGGGCTGCCCTAAGTATTCCTAGAAGAGTACACATTTCTGAAATAAGACGGAAACACAAATGGCTCTCCACCCAAGAAAAAATTAACCTCAACTCGGCCTCCCTCATCCACAAATGCTTAAACAACAAAGCCCCTTGTTATCTAACAGGACGATTTATCAGAAAAAACTCCATTAGACCAACAAGAATAGTCAGCCCCAACTGCCATCTAGTGCCCAGATTTAAACTGACCACTATTGGAGGGTCCAGCTTCCCAGTTAGGGCAGCTCAATTGTGGAACTCCCTACCTCACGCACTTAGAACTGACCAAACGTTCAACAAATAAAGAAACAACACAATAAAATGGCTCACTGAGAATGATATGTAACTCACATTCTCCTAACGTACCAACCTAGCACGCCTGCATGTAATGTACTTCTGATATAAATTTGCCAATATGTAAACGTCAGCTAAAAGATGACATGTTGTCTACTTATGCCGTTGTACAAGTACTATACTGCCTTACCCTCATCCTGTTGCGCCTAAGAAAGTCGTTTTTACCTTTGCTTTGTAACTTGTAACTTCTGTAACTAAGCTGTAAGCCCTCTTTTCACCTGCGCCCTGTTACCTCAGGGTTCGGCGCGCACAATAATTTAAATAAACAAACAAACAAACAATGTTGGCCTTCAGATGCTACTAGTTTATCATTCTGATTAGAGCAAGAATGAAGAGGGTAAGGGGAGTTAAAGGGAGTAAGAATGCTTATTTTGAATGCTGCAAGGCGGGGAGATATTCTTGATCACTTAATTCCTTTGGTTTGGTGGAGGGGGCCCCCAAATATGTCCATGCCCAGGGCCCCAAAAGTGCTTAAAATGGCCCTGTGGACTTGTACACGTGCATGACACATACACTGCAGAACTCAGTGATACCAAACACAGCTTACAGAGTACAACCTGTAGCCATACACTGTACGCCACGCAGATGTACAGAACAAGACACAGCATTCCGGCTTTTTTTATGTTCCCAAAATGCTCTTTGCTTTTATGCAAATCGCCAGGTTTGGATTAATTGAAGAGACAAAGAGATATTCTGCCCCTTAGGCCCCGGCACATACTGCCCCACTCCCCAGGAACAGGTGGCCCAGAGTATTTCCTTTTCCATTCCCATCATTGACACCACCCTGGTGGGGCGGGCATTGCCTGTCGCCTTTTCTTGACAGTATTTTGGTGCATGGTACAACAGACTTACACATTCGGTTCACTGCATGCGAAGGAAACAGTGCAGCACTCAAATGTATGCGATTAGTGAGTGCCCTTGCATAGAACACGCTGTTCACAGCTGTAGTACATGTGCCACTCATAGTGTGGGACTGTTTTCTCACCCTATGTGTCTGAGGAAATTCTGCTAATATGCAAATCACATCTCAACTGGATTTGCAAACTAATTCGTGGACACAGTAGGTGGGTGTGTTTCGCCTCACTGTAAATGCCAGATTAGGGTTCGTTAATTTGCATAAATCGGCATGAACATGCTTAGTTGCCTAAACAAACCATTTTGTGGAATTGTCAGAAGCAAGGTATTCAAGTAGGGGCAAAGTGTATATTTTGACTATAATAGTACTTAAGAAATCTAGCTGTTTTGATACAAATTATATCAGGCAGCCTCCCAGACTCCACTCCACAGAAACACACTCACCCCATGAATCCTATGCACTCAACACGGGAGCAGGGCCCTATTTACAAGGGCTGGAATCTGACAAAAGTTGCATGCCTAGATCCTGGTTCCAGAGAAACCAAATGCTTCTGCCGAGCCACCATATCCCGGGAAACCAAAAGCCCATGCCCGAGCCACCATACTGCACTGTGAGGCAGGTGGGCAATGCTTGCAGCTATCCTGCATAATCTGCTGCTCCCAGCGCTCGGAGACGAACTTCTGACCTCAAAAGACCTTTGTGAGAGTGTGTGTCTTTTGTTTTCATTTAAGCACACACAAGAAACAGCGCAGGTGCTGTGCTGGCACTGGGGCCTGCCAAGGGCCATTTGAACAATTCACTCGTTTCAGTCAAACATTTACGGCAGGAAGTGGTGAACATTAGAGGTCTGCAGACACGGCAGAGACTGGGCAATTGTGAGTGGCAACGGTCTATGGCGCGTCCCTTAATAGGTCTGACCGACTCGTGATTAGAAATGAGAATTGTGCATAAAGCTATAAGTTGTGTGAATCAATGACTACAAAAGGTGAACCTATCATGCATATTCTTTGTGTTTTGGTAACTCGAGGGAAAATAGCTGTAATATCCAGAGGAGAATGGTAAAGGTGCATATTACTTTGAAGGCTGGTGTCTTGTAGGCCTCCCTACAGGGAGGCAAAACGGAGGTACAATCATACTATTTTTGCTCAAAATGTTACTGCCACAATTTATATATTATCCGATTGGTTTATGATGTGATTTGTGAATGTTTCATGTGACCTTATAAAACTGAGTGTTGTTTTAGACCTCTGTTTTTTTTCAAGCCCATCACTTGCCAATAACAATCTACAAGCCAAGGAGACCCCTGAGGTCAAGCAACGAAATCCGCCTGGAACTAAAACCATACATTAAGAAAAAACTCAGAGGCACCGACTTCTACCACTTAGCTGCAAAAACCTGGAACAACATCCCAAAAGAAATAAGAAACACTAAAGATCACCTAAAATTCAGAAAATTACTAAAAACGTGGCTCTTCAACACCCCAGACTCAAACTGAAAAGCGAAACAACAGAAAGGAAAAAGAATGACTAAACTGGAAAGGACCCTGACAAGCTCCCAGAACCGACTGAGAAGCACCCACGGCACCTGGACGGGTGACGCCGGGCAGAGTGGAACACAGGCGACACCCATGGAGACAGAGTCAACAACCCCAGCCAATCCCATCCAACATCTTAACCCGCCCCATAGCTGCTACTAAGTACCATCGTGTTGTGGAATTGTTGAGATACTACCAATCACCACACTAACTGAGTTGTGGACACTGGCAGGTGCACTGGCCATGTAGGTGGGGGGGAACATGTGGGGTTGTTAGGGAGGCTGGTGGAGGTGGCAGAGAGATGGGAAAGGGACCTCGAATGCAGGACGGGCCCAGACCTAACCAGAGGCACAGGGTGCCCCTGCACCCCATCTGAAGAGATTACACAAGCCCAACTCGTCAATCCAGGATAGAGATGCCAACTAACCAATTCCACTAACAATTTCCTCATCTGCATACACCTCTCAAACTCCAAACTAAACACAACCACAAACCTGAAGCACAACAAACCGCACAAACTTCACTACACCGCAACAACAAAACAAAACACATAGACTCGGACAACTGTACACGACGACTACCGGCCGCAAACACCCCAGGCCCAGCCAACGGACCCATCGGGCTGATGCTGCCAACAGCACATCACTGCACTCTTGCACTTTTCCACCCTCCTCCTACTAACTCCCCCTCCCTCCCTCTTTCAGAGCCGCCAGAGCCCAGGGTACCACTCCGGTGGTGATAGTGCACGGTACAAATGTCCTTTAACATTAACATTAACATAACTTGACTGACACGGCTTCAACCTTAAACCTGCCTCATCACTGTATTCCCTTGCCCACCCCACCCCCACCCCGACAGCAGGTGGGTTCTCAAGAGAGAAGGATTGTTCTATTTCCAACACTGATGACATCATGAAGCAGCCCTACAGCAAGCAAAGGGTGGACTGCTTGCCTGCCTGCCTTATTATCTTTCTAACTTTCTATCTTCCTCTTCTGCTTCCTGTTTGCTTGTCTGCCTACTTGCCAACCTCCCTTCCTGTCTGTCTTCTTGTCTAGCGAGTTTGTTTTCTGTCGGCCTGCCGTCCCACCTGTTTACCATTCTGTGTGTCTGTCTTCATGCTTGCCTTGCTGGCCACCTACCTTCTTTTAATCCTTCTTTCTTTCCTTGCTTGCTTCTTCTTTTCTTTCATCAGGTCTCCCTTCTTACTTCCTGACTCCCTGCCTTCCATCTACCAACAATGCATCCTTTCTTCTTGCCTTCCTGCTGTTCTTTCTATCTTGCTTGCAGCCTTTATTGCATTCCTTCCATCTTTCTTGACACTTTCTTCCTTTACCTTTTTTCATGCCTCTTTCCAATTTTCATGAATTCCTTCTTCGTGTCTATCTACTTTCAATCCTTCCTCCCATCCTACTGTCCTTCCATCAATTCCTCCTTCTATTCTTTCTTCTGCACTACTTTCAACATTGGTTTCTTTCATCAATCCTTCCTACCTTTGACTTTTCCCCTTCTTTCATTTGATCCTCCATCCTTCTGGCCTTACCTACTGACCATCCTTCCTGTCTACATTTGTTTTGCCATTTCATGGACACGCTTAATCCCTTCGTCCTTCCTTCCACCGAGACAATGTCCATGAGTGAAAGGTGGCCTAACACGGCCAGCCTCATCATTGAAATAGTCTGTGCGGTGTATGTCGAACGGGGAGTTCTCTATGAGCCACCCTATTATATCTGCACAGTGTAGGTGTTTTCCAGCTTGTGGAGATTATGCTCCACTCTTCGGAAGAGAAGAAATATAAAGCAATACAAAGGGGGGGGTCAAAGAGAGGGAGATGGCGAGTGACACTGAATGACAGATTGTGCCTGAGACAGTCGAACTAGAATGAGAAGGACTGTGACAAAGGACTGTGATGAAGGAGAAAGAATGTGACTAGGTTGATGGAATGATGAAGAACTGTGATGAAAAAGGAGGACTGTGATGTAGGAAAATGAATGTGATGAAGGAGAGATGAAGGAGAAGGAGTGTGATGAAGGGCTAGTAACGAGAAGGGTTGACGAAAAATGGTGAAGACAGAGAAGGACTGACAAAGGGCAAGGGCTGTGGGAAATTAGAAGGACCGTGGAGAAGAACTGTGATGATTGACTATAATAAAGGCAAAAGGCTATGATGAAGGGCTGGGGAGAAGGTGGATTAACAATGAAAGACTGTGACAAAGGAGAAGGATTGAGATGAAGGAGAAGGACTGAGATGAAGGTGAAGAACTGAAATTAAGGGCTGTGAAAATGGTGAAGGAATATGGCCAGGGTGATAGAAAGATGAAGAACTGTGACAAAGAAGGACTTTGATGAAAGACTGTAGCAAAGGAGAAGGATTGTGGCAAAGGACTGTGATGAAGGGGAAGGCATATGATGAAGGATTGTGATGAATGAGAAAGGCTGTGATGAAGGAATGTGATGAAGGAGAAGGACTGTGAAAAAGGAAAAGGACTGTGAGGAAGGAGACGGATTGTGATGCAGCAGGAGAGGGATGAGGAGGAAGGACTGTGGTGAAAGAAAATTATAGTAAGGAAGGAAAAGGACTGTTATGAATAAGAAATATGGCATATAAAATGAGAGAATTGTGATGAACCGAAAATACTGTCACGAAGGAGTGATAATGGAGAAGGAATGCAATGAATGACAGATGAAAAAAACGTATTGTGATGGAGGATTGCGAGGAAAGAAACATATTTTGATGAAGGACTGACGGCTTTGATGGAGAAGGACTGGCAAACGAGAGACTGTGACAGAGTACTATGAAGAAGTACTAAGAGGAAAGAAGGAATGTGATGAAGGACTCTGATGAAGGAGAGGGAATGTGATGAAGATGGAGTGTGATACAGGTGAAGGACTGTGAAGAAGGAGAAGGACTGTGATGGAAAAAGAATACTGTGACAAGGGTGAAGAACTGTGGTGAATGGCTGTGATGAAGGACTCATGAAGGACAATAACTGGAGCAAAGGTGAATGAATGTTCCTAATATTGTGCGAAGGAGAAGGGGTGTTATGAGGGAAAGGGGAAGTGACAAAGGGGAAGGACTGTTTTGATGAAGAAGGACTATGAAAAAAGTGGAATGTGATGATAGAGAAGGAAGGACTGAGATGACCAAGAATGACTGTGAAAAAGGATTGTGAAGAAAATAGACCAATGAAGAGGAGGGACAGTGGCAAAGAAGAACTCTGAAGGTTTGTAAAGAAGAACGATAGAGATGGAACGAGTCTGACAAAGGAGAATGACTGTGACAAATGATTGTGAAGGAGAAAGACTGCGGAAGGAGAAGGGCAGTGATGAAGGAGAAAGACTCTGAGTGTTTGTGATTAAGGAGGACTGTGAAGAAGAAGGAAGGATCTCCCGCCTCTCAGCCCGCCCACCTCCCCTGATTGGGAGCCTGCTCCTTGTGCTTTGGGCCTAAAAGCCGTGGTCTCTCTGTGCACGCATCCTTATTTGTGTCGGTGCAAGGTGAGTGGACCTGAAATCTAGCCCCTCTTGGTCCGTGCCAAGGCTTTAATTTTGTTTTTTGGCCGTGTGTTGGAGCCCAGTCCCTTCGTGCTCGATCCCTCTCCCCACTTCCTTGTTCCCTCCCTCCCGCCTCCCAGCCCGCCCACCTCCCCTGATTGGTAGCCTGCTCCGTGTGCTTTGGGCCTAACAACCGTGGTCTCTCCGTGCACGCATCCGTATTTGTGTCGGTGCAAGGTGAGTGGACTTGAAATCTAGCCCCTCTTGGCCCGTGTCAAGGCTTTCATTTTGTTTTTTGGCCGTGTGTTGGAGCCCAGTCCCTTCGTGCTCGATCCCTCTCCCCACTTCCTTGTTGACTCCCTCCCGCCTCCCAGCCCGCCCACCTCCCCTGATTGGTAGCCTGCTCCGTGTGCTTTGGGCCTAACAGCCGTGGTCTCGCCGTGCACGCATCCTTATTTGTGTCGGTGCAAGGTGAGTGGACCTGAAAATCTAGCCCCTCTTGGTCCGTGCCAAGGCTTTAATTTTGTTTTTTGGCCGTGTGTTGGAGCCCAGTCCCTTCGTGCTCGATCCCTCTCCCCACTTCCTTGTTCCCTCCCTCCCGCCTCCCAGCCCGCCCACCTCCCCTGATTGGTAGCCTGCTCCGTGTGCTTTGGGCCTAACAGCCGTGGTCTCTCCGTGCATGCATCCTTATTTGTGTCGGCGCAAGGTGAGTGGACCTGAAATCTAGCCCCTCTTGGTCCGTGCCAAGGCTTTAATTTTGTTTTTTGGCAGTGTGTTGGAGCCCAGTCCCTTCGTGCTCGATCCCTCTCCCCACTTCCTTGTTGCCTCCCTCCCGCCTCCCAGCCCGCCCACCTCCCCTGATTGGTAGCCTGCTCTGTGTGCTTTGGGCCTAACAGCCGTGGTCTCTCCGTGCACGCATCCTTATTTGTGTCGGTGCAAGGTGAGTGGACCTGAAATCTAGCCCCTCTTGGTCCGTGCCAAGGCTTTAATTTTGTTTTTTGGCCGTGTTGGAGCCCAGTCCCTTCATGCTCGATCCCTCTCCCCATTTCCTTGTTCCCTCCCTCCCGCCTCCCAGCCCGCCCACTTCCCCTGATTGGTAGCCTGCTCTGTGTGCTTTGGACCTAACAGCCGTGGTCTCTCCATGCACACATCCGTATTTGTGTCGGTGCAAGGTGAGTGGACCTGAAATCTAGCCCCTCTTGGTCCGTGCCAAGGCTTTAATTTTGTTTTTTGGCCGTGTGTTGGAGCCCAGTCCCTTCGTGCTCGATCCCTCTCCCCACTTCCTTGTTCCCTCCCTCCCGCCTCCCAGCCCGCCCACCTCCACTGATTGGTAGCCTGCTCCGTGTGCTTTGGGCCTAACAGCTGTGGTCTCTCCGTGCATGCATCCTTATTTGTGTCGGTGCAAGGTGAGTGGACCTGAAAATCTAGCCCCTCTTGGTCCGTGCCAAGGCTTTAATTTTGTTTTTTGGCCGTATGTTGGAGCCCAGTCCCTTCGTGCTCGATCCCTCTACCCACTTCCTTGTTCCCTCCCTCCCGCCTCCCAGCCCGCCCACCTCCCCTGATTGGTAGCCTGCTCCGTGTGCTTTGGGCCTAACAGCCTTGGTCTCTCCGTGCACGCATCCTTATTTGTGTCGGTGCAAGGTGAGTGGACCTGAAATCTAGCCCCTCTTGTTCCGTGCCAAGGCTTTAATTTTGTTTTTTGGCTGTGTGTTGGAGCCCAGTCCCTTCGTGCTCGATCCCTCTCCCTACTTCCTTGTTCCCTCCCTCCCGCCTCCCAGCCCGCCCACCTCCCCTGATTGGTAGCCTGCTCCATGTGCTTTGGGCCTAACAGCCGTGGTCTCTCTGTGCACGCATCCTTATTTGTGTCGGTGCAAGGTGAGTGGACCTGAAATCTAGCCCCTCTTGGTCCGTGCCAAGGCTTTAATTTTGTTTTTTGGCCGTGTGTTGGAGCCCAGTCCCTTCGTGCTCGATCCCTCTCCCCACTTCCTTGTTCCCTCCCTCCCGCCTCCCAGCCCGCCCACCTCCCCTGATTGGTAGCCTGCTCTGTGTGCTTTGGGCCTAACAGCCGTGGTCTCTCCGTGCACGCACCCTTATTTGTGTCGGTGCAAGGTGAGTGGACCTGAAATCTAGCCCCTCTTGGTCCGTGCCAAGGCTTTAATTTTGTTTTTTGGCCGTGTGTTGGAGCCAAGTCCCTTCGTGCTCGATCCCTCTCCCCACTTCCTTGTTCCCTCCCTCCCGCCTCCCAGCCCGCCCACCTCCCCTGATTGGTAGCCTGCTCCGTGTGCTTTGGACCTAACAGCCGTGGTCTCGCCGTGCACGCATCCTTATTTGTGTCGGTGCAAGGTGAGTGGACCTGAAATCTAGCCCCTCTTGGTCCGTGCCAAGGCTTTAATTTTGTTTTTTGGCCGTGTTGGAGCCCAGTCCCTTCGTGCTCGATCCCTCTCCCCACTTCCTTGTTCCCTCCCTCCCACCTCCCAGCCCGCCCACCTCCCCTGATTGGTAGCCTGCTCCGTGTGCTTTGGGCCTAACAGCCGTGGTCTCTCCGTGCACGCATCCTTATATGTGTCGGTGCAAGGTGAGTGGACCTGAAATCTAGCCCCTCTTGGTCCGTGCCAAGGCTTTAATTAATTTTGTTTTTTGGCCGTGTGTTGGAGCCCAGTCCCTTCGTGCTCGATCCCTCTCCCCACTACTTTTGTTCCTTCCCTCCCGCCTCCCAGCCCGCCCACCTCCCCTGATTGGTTAAGTCGCCAGCGCTCTCCAGGCCGTGCCCTGATTGGCTAGCAGGCCCTGAGTCACCAGCCATTACAGACCTTCCCAGGGCAGCCCCCTGCGACTAAGGACCCTGGGACAAAGGACAGCTCATACAGAGACAGCTCACAACCGTATCTGCAGGTATCCGCAGGAGAAGCAAGAAGCCAACAATAAGTAAGTGTGGGAAGGGCAGGGCCTGAGGCAATCACTTCACGCCATACTACCCAACCATGCATCTAACAAAGCATTAACTCTGTTTTACAATCATTGCTGTAGCATACTTGCACTTGGAAACTTGAATCTATACATGTATGAGTAGATTTAAATATGCGCCCAATAGCCTCCCTTAAAAATTACATCTTGAAGTGCGCAAAATAACCTGTCTGTGGAAAGCCACATTTAGAAGTGTGCTCAATAGCCACCATTGAAACTGCACCATTTGCTATAGAAGTGTACCCAATTGCATTTAGAAGCTGTGACCATTTGCATTAGAAGTGTACCCAATTGCATTTAGAAGCTGTGACCATTTGCATTTAGAAATTGCGCCCATTAGCCTCTCTGAGAAAGTGGAATTTAGAAGTGTACCCAATTGCATTTAGAAGCTGTGACCATTTGCATTAGAAGTGTAACCAATTGCATTTAGAAGCTGTGACCATTTGCATTTAGAAATTGCGCCCATTAGCCTCTCTGAGAAAGTGGAATTTAGAAGTGTACCCAATTGCATTTAGAAGCTGTGACAATTTGCATTTAGAAATTGCGCCCATTAGCCTCTCTGAGAAAGTGGAATTTAGAAGTGTGCCCAATTGCATTTAGAAGCTGTGACCATTTGCATTAGAAGTGTACCCAATTGCATTTAGAAGCTGTGACCATTTGCATTTAGAAATTGCGCCCAATAGCCTCTCTGAGAAAGTGGAATTTAGAAGTGTACCCAATTGCATTTAAAAGCTGTGACCATTTGCATTAGAAGTATACCCAATTGCATTTAGAAGCTGTGACCATTTGCATTAGAAGTGTACCCAATTGCATTTAGAAATTGCGCCCATTAGCCTCTCTGAGAAAGTGGAATTTAGAAGTATACCCAATTGCATTTAGAAGCTGTGACCATTTGCATTAGAAGTGTACCCAATTGCATTTAGAAATTGCGCCCAATAGCCTCGCTGAGAAAGTGGAATTTAGAAGTGTACCCAATTGCATTTAGAAGCTGTGACCATTTGCATTAGAAGTGTACCCACTTGCATTTAGAAATTGCGCCCAATAGCCTCGCTGAGAAAGTGGAATCTAGAAGCGTACCCAATTGCATTTAGAAGCTGTGAGCATTAGAAGTGTACCCAATTGCATTTAGAAATTGCACCCAATAGCCTCTCTGAGTAAGTGGAATTTAGAAGTGTACCCAATTGCATTTAGAAGCTGCGCCCAATAGCCTCTGAGAAAGTGGAATTTAGAAGCGTACCCAATTGCCTCTCTGAGAAAGTGGAATTTAGAAGTGTACCCAAGTGCCTCTCTAAGAAAGTGGAATTTAGAAGTGTACCCAATTGCATTTAGAAGCTGCACCCAATAGCCTCTCTGAGAAAGTTGAATTTAGAAGTGTACCCAACTGCATTTAGAAGCAGTGACCATTTGCATTAGAAGTGTACCAAATTGCATTTAGAAACAGTGACCATTTGCATTAGAAGTGTACCCAATTGCACTTAGAAGTTGCGCCAAATAGCCTCTCTGAGAAAGTTGAATTTAGAAGTGTACCCAATTGCATTTAGAAGCAGTGACCATTTGCATTAGAAGTGTACCCAATTTCATTTAGAAACTGTGCCCAATAGCCTCTCTGAGAAAGTTGAATTTAGAAGTGTACCCAATTGCATTTAGAAGCTGTGACCATTTGCTTTAGAAGTGTACCCAACTGAATTTAGAAGGTGTGGCCATTTACATTAGAAGTGTACCCAATTGCATTTAGAAGCTGTGACCATTTGCATTAGAAGTGTACCCAATTGCATTTAGATGGTGTGACCATTTACATTAGAAGTGTACCCAATTGCATTTAGAAGCTGTGACCATTTGCATTAGAAGTGTACCCAATTGCATTTAGAAGGTGTGACCATTTACATTAGAAGTGTACCCAATTGCATTTAGAAGCTGTGACCATTTGCATTAGAAGTATACCCAATTGCATTTAGAAGCTGTGACCATCTGCGTTAGAAGTGTACCCAATCGCATCTAGAAGCCGTGACCATTTGCATTAGAAGTGTACCCAATTGCATTTAGAAATTGCGCCCAATAGCCCCTCTGAGAAAGTGGAATTTAGAAGCGTACCCAATTGCATTTAGAAGCTGTGACCATTTGCATTAGAAGTGTACCCAATTGCATTTAGAAATTGCGCCCAATAGCCTCTCTGAGAAAGTGGAATTAGAAGTGTACCCAATTGCATTTAGAAGTTGCGCCCAGTAGCCTCTCTGAGAAAGTTGAATTTAGAAGTGTACCCAACTGCATTTAGAAGCAGTGACCATTTGCATTAGAAGTGTACCAAATTGCATTTAGAAACAGTGACCATTTGCATTAGAAGTGTACCCAATTGCACTTAGAAGTTGCGCCAAATAGCCTCTCTGAGAAAGTTGAATTTAGAAATGTACCCAATTGCATTTAGAAGCTGTGACCATTTGCATTAGAAGTGTACCCAATTTCATTTAGAAACTGTGCCAAATAGCCTCTCTGAGAAAGTGGAATTTAGAAGTGTACCCAATTGAATTTAGAAGGTTTGACCATTTACATTAGAAGTGTACCCAATTGCATTTAGAAGCTGTGACCATTTGCATTAGAAGTATACCCAATTGCATTTAGAAGCTGTGACCATCTGTGTTAGAAGTGTGCCCAATTGTACGAAGAACGGATGAGTCTAGAAATCGGATAAGTGTATAGAGCGGATAAGTGTATAGAGCGGATAAATGTATATAACGGATGAGTCTGTATAGCGAATGAGGGTACATAGCAGACGAGGGTGTAGAACGGAAGAGTGTGGACGAGTGTAGAGGAATTAACGCGGTTGGCAGATGAGTGTGTAGGACCAATGAGTGTAGAGGGCCGATGAATGTGGAGGGCTTATGAGTGTGGAGAACGGATGAGTATAGAGAGTGAATGTGTATGGAGAGCGAACGAGTGCGAAATACTGATGAGTGCGAAATGCAGATGAGTGTGAAGAGCGGATGAGTGTGAAGAGCGGATGAGTGTGGAGAGCGGATGAGTGTGGAGAGTGAATGTGTATGGGGAGCGGATGAGTGCGAAATGCGGATGAGTGCGAAATGCAGATGAGTGTGAAGAGCGGATGAGTGTGAAGAGCGGATGAGTGTGAAGAGCGGAGGAGTGTGTAGAGCGGAGGAGTGTGGAGAGCTGATGAGGGTGGAGAGCGGACGAATTGCAGAATTGCAAGACGTCCGCCGTATTACGCCTTGGAATGCATGGATCCTTTAAAAGAGCATACCTCATATCACACCCCACGCTTACTCTCTCCTTACACCACCACTCAACTAGAACACAGAGATACTATGACACCATTCGGTATAACTGTTCTCATATCAACATCTGCCGCTCACTCCCCATCACTCTAAGTAATCATTGCTGGTGTCGCACCCCCAGCCAGGCGTTCTCCTCAGGCCTAACGCTGCCACTCTCAGTCTGGATAATTCCGGCCAGATCGAACACATACTCCTGACCGATCAGCCACCACACCTACCGCTAGGAAGCAGCTACCACAGGAATTTCGCACCAGCTGCACACATACCAGATGCGCACACGCACCTTTGGACTGTCTCTTCTCCCTCTACTGACCAGAACTTCGGTTCCCAAGGGCGTTCAACCTACCAGCGCCTTCAGATCATACCAATGGTATATAAGGCGCTATATAAGTGCAAAAATAACATAACATAACATAAGGTACTGTGATGAAGAGGAAGGACTGGGATAATGGACTGACACAGCGTAAGGGTTGTGACAAAGGAGAATGACTGTGAAAAAGGATTGTGAAGGAGAAAGACTGATGAAGGAGAAGGACAGTGATGAAGGAGAAGGACTGAAGGTTTGTGAATAAGGAGGACTGTGAAGAAGAAGGAAGGACTGTGATAAGGCACTGTGATGAGGAGGAAGGACTGGGATAATGGACTGGCACAGGGTAAGGACTGTGACAAAGGAGAATTACTGAAAAAGGATTGTGAAGGAGAAAGACCGATGAAGGAGAAGGACAGTGATGAAGGAGAAGGAATGTGACCACGGTGAAAGACTATGCTGAAGGAGGACTGTGAAGAAGGAGAAGGAAGGACTGTGATGAAGGGGAATGAATATGACCACGGTGAAGGACTTTGCTAAAGGAGGACTGTGAAGAAGGAGAGGAAGGACTGTGATGAAGTGGAAGGACTGTTTCTCAACACCCTTATTTTCTCTCTTCTCTATGTTTCGGCCGCAAGGTGGTTCTTTTAAGTGCTAAAACCCAAAACAGCCAGTTAGCATGCATGCACTAAACAGGAAACAGAGAGACACATTACATTATTTCCTTATACCAATCAGAAAGCCAATGTACATTTGAATGGCTTTGCCCACGGTCATCCCAAACTAAAAAGCCTACGTTGGCTAACATGAAAACGTATTTTAAGCAGCAAGGCACAAGTCCATTTCATGTGTGTTCAACTCCTTTACTGGCCATTGTTATGGTAATGAGATTGGACATGCTCATGTAATGGCACCCATGAAGGTGGGGGCATGTATTCATGTGCAATTAAGGGGTGAGGGTGCGGGGGGGTCGCGGGGGTGGGGGTGCAAGCTGGTGAGAGTCTGGGAAGCGCATCCACACGCGGCCATCTGCTCCTGGACGTGGAGCGCAGAGTTCCAATCAGTGCAAGAATCAGAGACGAGGAGTTAGGGAAGGAGGAGGGGGTGGCAGAGAGAGGTGGTTGGCAAAGGAGGCCCCTGCATGGGCCTGACCTACTTCTTTCTTTCCTGTATGCCGGGTTGCCCTGGAGGGCGCGCTTTTCCGGCAGGTGCCCGCTCTCACCTATGGCAAGGAGGGGGTCTGATGAGGGCAATGCAAAGAGGAAGGGAGGGGGCACAGAGGATGTCTCTGTAAAACGAAAGGCCCATTTATCCTTCACCGCCCCCCCCCTTGTGCCACTGAAGATGCGCTATCCCTGTCAGTAGGGGGATGTTGAAGGGGGTGTGGGGGGACATGCAGGATGTTCTAGCTGAGGCCCCCCTCATTCTCCGCCTTTTTATATCCACGGACTCTGCTGTCCTTGGAAATGTCTCCTGCGGGTGTTGGCGCCCTCCCTCATATGAGGGGTAAAGCTAGGGGAGGAGGGTGGATGCAAACAGGCATCTTTAGCCCATACTGTTCCCCAGAAGCATCACCGCTGCCCCAACTTGCCAGGATGGCAGGCGTTGCAAAATCAAATTATCGCCTTCCTCCGGGCAGGGCTGGGGGCCTCGGTAAAGAGCCCAGCGCTCTGCTGTCTATAATTACACAAGAAATGCAATATCGTCCAAGGCAGGAAAAGGAGAAGCGTGTTGATTGGCCTGCATGAGGTGTTAGATAGGTACTTCGCGCCAAGATAAATCAGTGAGTGAGAGCACCTGCTGCACAGAGCACTTTGTAATCTGCAGGTCGAAGATTCAAATGCTGACAGGTGTGACTCCGCCTTATGTCCCGTTAGGTGTGTGAAAGGAGCTCCTTTTATACATTGCTATTTTCTAGTGCTTTAATGTATCAGCCCAGTGGCGGGATTCGAACTTGGGGCGTGCAGGTGCACCCCATGTTTTAGGGGAGTCCTTACCTTATGAGATTTGTACCCAGACCTTAAGGCATTTCAAGAACTAAACGGGACACTGTGGCCCAGCCACCGTACCCACAAGTACTTTTATGTCTAGGTACCTCTAGATGCAGAAAGGGGTCTTAGTGGTGGTGGGCCTTAGTGGTGGTCTAGAAGTGGAAGGGGTGGGGTGTAGTTAGATGTGGTCTCTGAGTTGGCACGTTACTTAGCAGTGAATGTGTGGCCTGGTTCTTGCAATTATCTGCAATGCAACACACGAATTACTGTGAATGGTAATCTTTACCGTTCTGCATGTTCTCATATTTGCTCCCCCTCCACACACACACACACACACACACACACACACAGTCCTCTTTTCCATTTAGGAGCTTTGACGTGACTTCAGTAGGTATTTAGAACTTTAGCAGTAACCAAATCATGGCGATGTGGTATGGTGGAGGAGATGATAGTCTAGTGGTCTTGGCTGTGGCCGGGCCCGCAGGCCTGAGGTGTAATGTCTGCCATCTCAATACAACACAGTGTATGTGTGATCCTGGTCAACTGGCTTCATACACTGGCTGTACGAGCACCATCAGAAAAGCCGCGTTTGCTTAGAAACGGGCGAATCGCAGAGTCATTAAGCGGGGTAATCAGCGAGGGCTTGGAGGGCTGGTGGCCGCCTTACCTGAAGTCGCTGTACGGGTGTATGATCCAGAAGCCCGCCTTCTTCACCCGCTGCTGCTCGATCTCCACGGCCTTGTGGCTGCCGAACATGCGCAGGGAGAACTTGTTGATGGCCGGCTGCAGCATGGCCCCGAACTGCCTCTGCATGAAGGTGTACTGGCTGGAGTTTGGGTCCTCCACGTCCGGCAGGATCTGCTCCCCCGCCTCGAGTTTAGGCTCCCCGGCCTGCTTCTCCAGGGAGGTCTTGGCCGGCGAGGAGACCCCGGAGGCGGGCTCGGCCTGTCCCTGGCTGCCCGGGGCCGGCTGGCTGGGGCCCGAGGTAGAGCTCTTGCCACTGGAGACGGTGGCCGCGTCCTCCGAGGGCAGGTGGGCCTCCCCGTCCACGATGGGCTGCTTGTCCCCCGTCTCGCTGTCCTGGGACGCCCTGTTGGCCAGCGAGTGCAGGCTCCCCTTGGCCCTGCGCCCCTCTTTGGCCAGGCCGGCCTTGGGCTGGCCTCGGTTGCCCGACTCAGGATCCATGCCGGGGCCTGGGAGTCGCGAGCTTCCTCAAGGTGTCCTCACGTTTCCTTCAAACGCCCTTGCCTGCAGGTCCTCCTCGTCATCCACGACGAGGTGCATCGTCCCCAGAGCGACCGAAAGCCGAGGGGAACCCGGGATTCGCCCAAGTCCATTGGTTTCCGCTGCCAGGCGGCCCTGCCAGGTCCAACTTACCCCGGTTTCGTGAAAAGCGCCAGGCAGGGGGGTGGCATGGGTGCCAGGCACGGCTCCGCGCCCCCCTTGCTTCAGAGGCGAGCAGCGCACCTTTGCAGACACTGAGCTTCGGCGGCAGAAGCAGCCTTTAGCTGAGGTGTGCTGTCCCTCTTATGGGAGGTGCCACTTTTCCCCCCGGAGTCTGTCGCACACCCCTAGGTAAGGATAGGGAGCACCGAGGCAAGCTGCGTCCCCCCCACCCCCCAAACGCAGGCACAGAGAGAGAGAGCGCGCGCGAGAGGATGAAGGAATAAGGGAAAGGATGAGCATCGCTTAGCAGCAGCAGAGCAAGGGGGATGCTGGCAGCTCAGCAGCACCAATGCTGCCCTCCAAAGGCCTGCAGGAGCATCTTCACAAGCGCGGCTGGTACCCAGCACACCCAGAGCACGCGCTGCGCTGGCAGAGGCCGGCGAGCAGGCAGGGTGGAGCTGGGCCCTGCAACCGCAATGAAACAACATAGTCATTACTGTCAGCAGCAATGGGCAGGTGTCAGCAATGGGCAGGTGTCAATCTCGAATCGTACGTCAAGATCCGGGGCCGTATTTATGCGCAAACTCCTTACGATGTCAGCGGCGAAGAATGTCAGGCATAACCACCTCATCTTCATTCACAGAGGCACAGAACAGTTGAGGGAATACGCACCCCCCACCATGTTTTATACAACCAAGTATATAATCCACGGAACGGCCGCTATGTTGCAAACGCGTCTTCATAAATGTGTTCCATTCAATTACTTGCTCACTCATTTACTTGCAGAGTTTCACAGACATATGCGGCCTCGGGACTTTCTTGGCTGAGGCCCTATACAAACAAACTTTGAGATAGAAATAAATATGCTCCCATGCAAAAAAAGAAAGACACTGGCCTAACCAGCCTGCTATTATTCAGAGAACAGGGGTCCAAATATTAAAGGAGAAAAGTTCCCCTGAAGAAGAGAGCACCTGCCACAAAGATTGTGGCCACCTGAAAGGGATGTTTGGGGGCTTTTAAATACACGGACACGCGCCTCTCCCCTTATCAGTCGTAAATGAATTCTGTGCGACCCCCCAAGTAAAATATGGCAGGGGTAAAAAGCCTGTAACCCGTAGATGTTTGTCCTACAAGCCCCATCAGCTTAAAAAAGCACAGCTAATGGTTTGGGGTCTTGGGAGTTTAAGGGCAAACATCTGGCGGGTGACAGGCTGTATCAGGGCCGGCTGAAGATGTCTGGGGCCCATTTCAATATGAAGTTGGGGTCCCCCTTGCTCAAAATTAGCAGTGCTGGTGCATAGCCACGGTTGCCGCTTGTAAGGCGTGGTGGCGGGCCAAGGGGGGTGAGACAACAGGAGATTGTGAGAAGCAACGTGGCACCGGGTGGTGCAAGGGCGTCATTTTCAGGCATCGCCGCCTGGCACAGGAAGTGTTGGGTCTAGGGGTCTCGTGCAGAGTATTAAGAGCGAACGAGTGTGGTGCTCTCCCTCTCTTTTGCCCCTGCACAAGAGTGGAAGTGCTGCAGAGGCAACGTAGTTTGTTAATTTAATAGTTATTTATTTATTTATTTATTTATTATTATTTTTTTAACAAGATTTTTATTTTGTTCAAACCAAACAACAATACAACAAAACATAATTAAACACATTTAACAACATAAACACCGCACTCCCAATCCCCCGACCACTTATGAGCCTATTTGTTCTTCACATTCAGTATCTGTTCCGTGTGTCAGGGTATCGCCGCCCTCAGATTCAGCTGGAGCCGACACTGCTCCAAACATTTGAGCTATCAATAATTTCCATGCCATGAGGAAACCCATTTCTTCATCCTCCCCCGCGTTCCTAGCCTCTTGCCACACCACTGTTTCAGCCTCCGCCCATTTTTGTAGGTCCTTCCACCAGACCTCCACTCGTGGCTTATGACACTCCTTCCATCCCATGGCAATCCTTCGTTTCGCGAGCACATATGCCAAATCTCTCATTTTCCCAACATGTTTGAGTTTTCGCGCTCTGGGATACCCTCCCAGCAAGCAGGCCCAGGCCGAGTCTATTTTGAGCGTGACCCCCTTCCCTGCTAGTTTCTGTGCCACTTCACCCCAGTAGCATTCAATTACCGGGCACGCCCAGAACATGTGTATCATGTCGGCATTCTCCTCGTCACACTTAGGGCACGCCTGGCGCCCAATATTTCGGAACTTTGATATTCTCAGAGGGGTCATGTATGCCCTGTGCGTTATATATAGCTGTATTTGTTTGAACCTGGCATTTCTCGACATCTTTTATGATATCCCAAAGCACTTTCCCACATCCCATCTTCCATCGGGGCTCCCATCTCTGTTTCCTATTCTAATCTCAAGTGCACCAGGTCCCTCCCAACCTTAGCCATCAACATCTCATACAATCTAGAAACCTCATGCCTTCCCTCCGATATATCATACAATACCCCAACAGTAGCATCCGGTTCCCCCGCCAAAGTAGTTGTAGGCCATCTGCTCCGAATCTCCTGCACTATCATATGATAAGTGACATATTGGCCTCTGTGCAATCCCGCTACTTCCCCCAGTTCCCCCAACTCCATTATAGTCCCGTCTTGCCAAATGTCTCCCAAAGTGACTAGTCCCACTGATTCCCAGTATGTTCTGATAATTACCCTCAGCTGCCTGTCTCCCTTTGCCAGTGCGACCAACGGTATTTGCGGAACGCACGGGAAGGGGTCCCCCATCATCCGGCAGGCTCAGCGCCACATGTTCCACCCCAATAACAGCATTCTCGGGCGCTCCCTCATGTCTGCGCTAGCCATCCAGATCGTTTCCCGCAAGTAAAAAGGGGTACAGTCCCTCCCGAACAACCTGTGTTCAGGGGTCTCTTCATCGGAGAGCCACTTAGCCACATATTGCAGTTGCGCCGCTACATAGTAGGCCTCAAAGTTAGGCAGTTTAATACCGCCTTTTTTGTAAAAGTTCTGCAGCTTCCATAATGCAACTCTGTTCCGGGTACCGTGCCACAAAAATTCCCTGCACATACTGTGCAGCTTAACAAAAAACTTCTTAGGTATCATGTATGGGATATTGTTGAAGTAATGCAAAAGCCTAGGTAATACCACCATTTTAAGCATAGCACATCGGCCCATCATCGCTAAGGGCAACCTCTCCCAGAACCTCATGCATTTCCCGATTTTCCCAATGGCTATTTCAGTATTGCGCCTATGTTCTTCCTCCGTCGTGTGATACACATCTATTCCAAGGTAGCGGAAGGAGCTCGCTGCCCACGGGATCTGCAACACCAGCAACCTCTCTGCAGGAGTTCCCACATAGCTACCCAGCGGGAATAGGGCAGATTTCTGGGGGTCACCGCTATACCGGACAGCCTGGCATACCTCCCCATCACCTACAAAACATATCGCAGATTTTCTTACGGGTATTTCAGATATAGTAACAAGTCATCCGCATACAAGGATATAAGGTGACGCTCCCCTCCCACCTCAATACTGATCGGGTCATATTGTTGCCTGAGGTATATTGCTAAGGGCTCCAGGACCAGTATGTACAGCATCGGGGACCAGGGGCACCCCTGCCTAGTGCCTCTGCCCAGCTGCCATCTTTCAGACACCACTGCACCCGTACTGACCCTGGCCAGCGGTTCACTGTATAACATCTCAGACCATCTAATATAACCTGGCCCCACTCCATACCCTCCTAGGGCTGCCAGCAACCACGGCCACTTAACAGAGTCGAACGCTTTAACTGCGTCCAATGCCACAATGGCCATTTCGCCGTCATTACTGCACCCCCATTCGACCACTCGGTGGAGTCGTCTATGGTTGTGAGTGATGTTCCTGCTCGGGACATTGCCCGTTTGGTCAGGGTGAATTAACTTGCCGATTACTCTCCGCATTCTGTTGGCCAGGACAGCTGTCAGTATCTTGCTGTCCTGGTTCAGCATCGACAAGGGCCTGTAGGAACCGCAACTGTGTCCCGGTTTATTGGGCTTGGGGAGCGATATTATGATCGCCTCCCTGAGTGACTCCGGCAACCGTCCTACCTCAAACGCTTCATTAAGCATTTCTAGCATGGGTGGGAGCACCTCCTCCCCATACACTTTATAAAATTCACTAGGGAACCCGTCTGCACCTGGAGCTTTGCTGGTGGGTAACTGCCTTACAATCTCTTTCAATTCCTCCAGAGTGATCGGAGCATCCAGCTCCTCCCTCTCCTCGTCACTGACCTTAGGCAGGCCTATATCTTCCAGTACCTCATCTATCTCCTCCTGGCTGCTCCCCTCATCATCTTCATATAATGCCTTATAGTATTCCGCAAATGCCCAGTTTACACCTTCCTGGGTGTCCACCGTCTCGCCCTCATCATTGGTTACAATTCGAATCGGGGGTCTCGGGGTTTCGCTCTTGTACAACCATGCTAGGAGTCGGCCCGTTTTATTTCCTCCCGCATGCTGTCTCTCTATATACTTTTTATAATTTAAGTTACAGAGCCTATCCCAGTATTCCGCGCACTTCTGTTGTAATTTGAAGACTACCTCTGTATCAGCCCTGCCACCTTCCAACTCTCTTTCCAGCTCGAGCTCAGCTCTATGTAGATCAGCTCGAACTCCACCCAACAATCCCTTTGACTTCGCAATGGCGATCCCCCGCATCACAACCTTAAAAGCCTCCCATAAAGTACCAGCCGACTTTACACTACCATATTCACCTCGAAGTAAGCAATAATCTCGTCCCTTATGTCTTCTCTGAAGACTGGGTCTTTGAGCGCCTCCGCCCGGAGGCGCCATGTTGGTATGCGCGCCCTTGGGGGGCAATACTGCCACCTCAGGACCAGGGGCGAGTGATCAGAGAGAACTCTTGCTTTGTAATCTATATGATTACTCTCCGCAACCACGTCCAGAGTGGCAAAGATATAATCAAGCCTCGTATGTAGTTGATGCCCTTCTGAGGACTACAGGACCATCGCGGAGCTGCGAGAGGACCGGACAGCGCAATCCGGATATTGGCCCTCGGGAGCCGGTTGAGAAGTATCCCGCCCGCGGTCGGCGAGTGTCCAGACGTGGTCCAGACGAGGGGAGGTGGCGAGCCGCTTGGAGGGGTGCACGCAGTCGAGCGGCCCTGCATCGAGGGAACTTGGTGAGCATGACACGCACAACAAGCAATGCGAAATTGTGAGGGAGGGGGCGGAAGTAAATAAGGGAGGAGGGAGGTATTGTAAAAAGGTGGGGTGAAGGTTTAATTGAGTGATGATAATGGAATGAATGGTAGTGAATTGAGTGCGAGAGAAGGCGGCTAACGTTACGCGAAAGAGGGGGGCAGGGCACGAGAACAACACGTGCAGACGCTCGCAACAAAAAGCTAACGTTACGCGAAAGAGGGGGGCGGGGCACGAAAACATCACGTGCAGCCGCTCGAAAGACACTGATTGGCCTAAATCGCGACTACGTGTGAGGGTGGGTGTGTGTGGTTTCCTACGATTTGACATTTATCATTCAATGAGTAGATGAGGTTCCCTATTGTTCGAGCAAGAAACTCGATAGGTAGATGAGGTTCCCTATTGTTCGAGCAAGAAACTCGATAGGTAGATGACGTTTCCCTGTGGGCGGTGGCTAGTTACGTAGTTGCCCAAAACGGAAGATAATTGGCTGGTTAAGCCCTCCTGTTGAGGGGCGTATCACACGCGAGGCGACGCAGCGTGCGCAGTCCGGTTATAGTATTGATGAGATTACCTTGTTCCAGGAGAGACAGGAAGACAGCTGTAGGGTTAGCGGGGTAGATTGCAAGTGTATTTTGAATTTAAAGAACATAACACGAATATACCAGTAGTTCGAAGAAATAGGTGACGTCACCAGTAGGGATTTAGTAAGATATCGTGAACACAAGAAGCTTTGGGTTTGACATTGGTGGGGAAGAGAAACATGATAAAGGAGCGGACACGGAGATAAACGATAAACGAGTGGATCAAAGAGGAGAAGGGGAAGGGGGCGTGGCTGCGCACGGAGAACGCCGGCCACGGCAAGTGTAAAGGTGGGAGGAGAACGGGGAAAAAGGACGACTGTGTAAGATCGTCGTAAGGGGTACGCAGCTGCAGGGGGCTGCGTGCGCTTCGGCCGCAGGGGGCCGTAGGGGAAGGAATATAATATAACATCATAAATATATTTGTTTTATAATTTTTTTTTTGTGATTATTATCATTGCATAATTTGTCAAAGGATTGTCGTAAGTCCCCACACTTGCGGGGCAAGGTAAGCAATAAAAGGTTGTATGTTGCAAACTGGTAGCAAGGGGAAGGGTAAGAAAGGGTGCGCTAGTATGTCATACGGGAGAGGGTTGGGAGGGTGGGGGAATACCCTCACTACCCCACTACAACATATATGCACCACACTGCCACCACATAGGGAGAAGTTAATTAAGTACAGCATAGAGTGGACCCAGGGGACGGACAACAAAATGTTGACACCATGGCCGCCTAATGGTAGCTTTGACCCATATGCCCAACATTCACTATTAAACCATCTGCACAATACATACAAGGGGAAGAAGTTGGCAAACCATGTGGAGGTGTTTAACTTATGGAGGATGTTCCAGGGGTCTAGACCAGGACCAAATGGAATGTTCACTATGGGGGAAACACCGGAAGAAAAGGAGATTAAGAAAGAAGGAACGGATGGGGAAAAGGAGAGTGAAGGAACAAAGAATATGGGGAATGAAAAACTGGGTGGAGGAAAGGTTGATAAATTAGCTGACATAAAACAGGAACCGAGCAATGAGATACCCTTAACACCGGGAGTGAAAACAGAGGGAGGAGGGTTGTACCCTTTAAGAGAATTAGGAGAAATAAAAGGACAGTTAAGGGCGGCTGAAGGATACTCAAACCCGGCATACAGCCCTCCACCATATGTGGCTCATGGAAAGATACCAATGGGGGACGGGAGGAGAGAAGAGCAGACTGTAGAGATAGGAAACGATGAGTGGGTAGCTGCACAGATATTGTTGAAATTACGAGGATCACTAACTGGAGAGGAAAGGGAGGCGGTAAAGAGAACAAACGAGGATAGTGAAAGAGAGAGTGAAATGAGGGGAGAGGAGCTGCTACGGCAGAAGGAAGAGATTTTGGAGGAAAGATTAGCTAAACTAAGGGATGAGCAGAATGAACTGATAAAACAACTTGAGGGGGAGGAAAGAGAGAGAGTGAGGAAAAGGAAAGAAGGTAAGGACGAATTGGAAAAATTAAGGGAGCAAAGTGAGGAGAGAAAGAGGGAAGCTGTAAGGGTAAAAGCAGCAGCAGAAAGGGTATCAAGAGTAGTGATGAGGGAGAAGAAGAAGGAAGAAGAAGAAAATGAAAAAGAAATGGAAATATGGAGGAGGAGGATAATATCAGAGACAGCTAAAAAATATGAAGAGGGGAAGGTAATAGAGAGTATAGTAGAAAGAGAAAGGGTGAAATGGGAAAGGAGGAGAGAGGATGAAAGGATATTGGAACAGATGAGCAACGAAGTAATGGAGGAATTAAAAAGGAAAAGAGAGGAAAATAGTAGGGAGATGGAGGAGAGGAGTGAAGGGGAGAGAGAAGAGAGTAAGAGGGAGAGTGAAAGATGGGGAGAAGTATATAAAAATAGAGAGGTAGCAACAACGTCAGCACTAAGGGGAACAGGTGGTAACAACGGAAAGGAAGAGGGAGACCTAATAGACTTAAAAACTGTAACAATAAAAGGAAAAAAGGCAGAGTGGGGGGCGCAATTTATGAATGATTTTTGTAGTGAGGATGGAAGGAAGAGTGAAAGGGAAAGCTTAGATAAGCTATACCTCACTAGAACAAACATAGATTCGCCATGGGTGAGTAGAAGATGGGAGGAGCTGGAGAGAAGTAAGGAGGAAGTGAAAAGAATGGGAGAAACACAAACTAACGAACACACGCCACCGACGCTCACCAACCAACACACGCCACCCACATCACCATCACGCTCTCTAACGCCACACCCCACATGTTCAACAACTGCACGCTCTCTGCACAGAATAAAGCTCGCACCCTTCATGGACGAAGCTACACCTTATGCATGTCGGCTTAGGGACCTCCCTAGTCGCAGGCAAGACAGGCAAACAGACGTGCCCATATTGAACACAGGAAAGGATGAAAAAAGGGGAAAGGAAGAAGAGGGAGGTAGGAGAAGAGGTAGTAAGGAAGGATTTGAAGTAGTAAAAGGAATGGGGGAAGAGGAGGGGTGTGAAGAGTTAACATCATGGAGCATAAAGGATGACACAAGACAGAATGTAATGCCACTGCTGGAGAGAGGAGGGGTTAGACCACAGTATGTACCTTGGAAACATACGGATAAGGAAAACATAAAATGTAGGCTCCCATCATTAAGTGGAGGTGCGGGTAAATGGATATATGAAATGGAAAAACACACCGCAGGACAGAAACTAGCAGTGGGAGATGTTAAGGGCCTGTTAATATCAATATTAGGGGATAGAGCGGATGACATTTGGAAAAGAGCGGGATTCCATGGGGTAACAATAACAAACACATCGCATGATGGGGCACCATTTGCAAACTGCAGACATGCGCTATGGCAGGCACTAAGAGTGCAGTACCCAGACACATCAGACATAGGAGCCATTACTTCCCGTAAGATGGGTGAGAACGAGGATCCTGTTGATTATATCCAGGATATTCAAGAGAAGTGGCGCATGGAAACTAGAGAACAATGGGACAAAACACCAGCCATATTTTATCATATACTAGTACAAGGGCTCCCAGAAGGAGTTCAGAGACAATTAAAGAAAGTAGTGGGGATGGAAGCAAAACCATGGCCGGAAATACAACTGACTATAGTACATCACTGTAGAACATGGCAAGGAAAAATGAAACAAAAGGAAGAGGACAGGAAAACAGAAGAGGCCAAATTAGTACAGAAAAAACTTACTAAATATACCATGGAAGGGGCACTAATAACTGCGCCAACACCAATGGCCCAAAGCCCAACGCAAGTAGTGGCTGCACAAAATCCAGCTCAAATAGCGCCTCCACAAGAGGTAATAGAGCAAGTGCTGCCTCTGCAATCACACGCACAGAACATGGGAGGAGGGTACCCAATGCAAGGAGCTGGGTATTATAATTATAATAGAGGGAGAGGAGGGTTTATGAGGGGAAGAGGATACGGATATAATACCCAACAACAGGCTGGGGGACTCAGAAATAACTACCAGACAGGGCAACCAGTATACCAGGACAACACAGGGAACTTCCCATGGCAAAACAGGGAACCACCCGTGTGTTGGAGCTGCGGACTATTAGGACACATGTCACGTACATGCAGGGTCAGGCCAGGAACACCAGCATGGAACGAACAAGCACAACATAGGACATCACAAGAACAGCAGGGCATACAACCACAGCAGATGTCACCACAAGGGAGTGACCAACACTATTGCCTACCACAACAACAAATAAAACAATACCTGCCACAAGTAACTGGTGCAGCGTTAATACAACCACCACCACAACCTGAACGAACGCAATTGGGTGGGGTGACGGTGTTGGGACACAACCCTTACACAGGGAATGGCCAGTCATTGTACCCCCAATAGGACAGCCCACAGACGGCCTTGGTGTGTCCCATCCTGTCAGTAACACCTAATAGTGCGGAGGAGCCACGCATAGAGGTAACGATAGGTGACAAAAAATTATCATTCCTTGTTGACACCGGGGCAACCCGGTCTTGCATAAGGGAAGGTAAGTTTAAGATGTCAGGCGAAGCCATGAACACACAAGGGTTTTCTGGGGCTAAAGGGTTGGTTCCATTTACTGATAACGTTCCGCTATCTATTGGAGATTACGATCTGTCAGTACCACTTTTGTATTATAGTGCCTCACCAGTAAACATACTGGGGAGGGACATAATGAACAGATTAAATATGACGATCTCCTTTACAGAGGATGGCATAATTTGCTCTACTCCAGGGATTAACATGCTTGCAGCACGACAGATTTTGCAAGCATACTGTGGACAGATAGCGATCAGGGCGGAGCCGGTAGACGGCGAGCTATTCCAGTACGGAACAGACATGGCATTTGCATGGATGCCAGGGATAGGAGGGAAAATATGGAGGAGACCAGCAGCCTATCTATTCCGACCAGAAACACCAGCTAATGAACTGGAAGGGAAGGTCCTTGCAGTGGACATTGAGAGCATTATTGCAACAGCTGATTATGTTGCTGTGCACGCCCAAGATAAAGAAGGGAGAGCATGGAGGGCGGTGATAGCACTAGCAGAAGGATGTAGGCTGACCCAGGTGTCAGATGAAGAGTTGTTTTCAGAAGAAAAGGAGGAAAATGAAATGGTGTTCATGATGAGTGTAGAAATGTGGCTAACAGTGGCTCACAAACAAGTGGCACAGAAAATTGCAATGGCACTTGAGGCACCCGCTGGCACACCAGTCCCATTTTTTAAAGAAGATATGTCAAAGGTGCCAAAATCATTATGGACTATTAGCCCTTATGATGTAGGATGCATTAAAAGCATAGGGGGTGTAAGGATAAAATTAAAAAAGGGTGCCATACTACCAAGAGTGAAACAATACCCATTGTCAAGAGAGGCAGATGAGGGCATATACGAAACCATAACAGCCCTTATAAACAATGGCATATTGGTCCCCTCAGAATCCCCATGCAACACAGCTGTGTACCCGGTGCGCAAGGCTAAAGGAGGGTCTTGGCGGTTCATACAGGACCTCAGACCGTTGAACAACATAGTAGAAGCAGAGTATCCAGTAACAGCAAACCCGGCCACAATTTTGTGTGACATTCCAGCAGAAGCATCACGGTTTACAGTGATTGACCTTAAAAATGCTTTTTTCTCAATACCATTACACCCAGACTCACAAGACTTGACAAGCTTCACTTACCGAAATAGGAAGTGGAAACATACCAGATTACCACAGGGATATTGTGAATCACCTTCAATTTTCAATAGGGTAATACAGATGGATTTGGGTAACGTTGAGTTGGAAAGCACAGTGTTACAGTATGTGGATGACATAATAATTTGCAGTACAAATGAAGATAAATGTAGAGAGGACTCATTAAAAATGTTGACGATATTGGCTGAAAAGGGGTACAAGGTAGACATGGAAAAGATACAATACTGTCAGGAACAGGTACTTTACATTGGCCAACTGATATCACAACATGGAAGAAGGATTGCACCACAAAGAGCACAGGCAATATCAGGCACTCCCGTGCCACAGACTGTAAGAGAACTGCAGCAATTTCTGGGACTGTGCAACTACTGTAGAGCATGGGTATTTGATTACAGCTCTTACATAGGACCCCTGCTTGAGGGTTTGAAGGAAGCAAATAAAGGGGAGAAAAAGTTGGGATGGACTATGGAAATGAAGGAGGCATTTGATGAATTAAAAGAAGCAATATCAACTGCTCCAGTACTAGCATCCCCAGACTATGAGCGACGATTTTTTATATTTTCACATTGCGACTCAGCAGTAATGAAAGCAGTATTGGCCCAAAAGACTAGCATGGGCTATAAACCAGTAGCATTTTACAGCGGTCACTTAGATCCAATAATGTTAGGACAATTCTCTTGCGAACAAGGTCTTGCTGCAGCTGCATTTGCAGTAGAAAAAGCATCATCAATAACTATGGGGTGTCCAACTACACTATTTGTAGAACATGCACTATTTGCGATATTGAATAAACCTAAGTCCACACTGACGACACAGAGGGCAACAGGTTATGAGATTATTTTGTCCAAAGCTGAACTGGCAATTATTAGATGTAGCACGGTTAACCCTGCAAGGTTCCTAGCAGAAGTAATTGAAGAGGGAGATTACGCCCACGACTGCACCCAAGTAACTGAGATGTACTCATGTACTAGGAAAGTTGAAGAAAACGCACTAGAGGGAGGTGAGCTTTTGTTTATTGATGGGTCATCAACTATTGATCAAGGAGACGGGATAAGGAGGACTGGGGCAGCAGTAGTACAAATGATGGAAGCGCCAGTGTGTGTGGCTATTAAGTGTGTACAATTACCACAGCATTACTCTGCTCAAGCGGCGGAACTGGTTGCACTCATATTGGCACTAAAGGAAAGTTTTGATAAAAAAGTTACTATATATTCCGACAGTGCATATGTTACATCCACTGTCCACTCAGGGCTATCAAAGTGGAGAAGAAGAGGGTTTAGGAGAGCTGACGGCACTCCAGTACAACATGCCCTCTTGTTGGCTGAACTAATTGAAGTAATAAACGATCCCCAAGAACTAGCCCTAGTAAAATGCACCGCACACACCAATGGAGAAGACTATATATCAAAAGGAAATGCAGCAGCAGACGCACATGCAAAATATGCTGCATATTTTGGTGAGATATGGAACCCCACAGACTCACAGAGAGGGAGAGGGAGGGGAATAGCGAGGGAGATGTTAATAAAAGAAGGGTACACCCATCTCCCAGCCACCCAGATTATGGAGTTACAAGCGGCTGCACCAATGGCCGAAAAAGAAGTATGGGTGAAAAGAGGATGCACAATGTCACCAACCGACGCACTATGGCGCCAGGGTGGCACTGGGAAAGTTGTAATACCATTGGCATTGTTAAATACCGCCTTGAACCAATTACATCACCCTGCCCATACAGGCAAAGAAATAATAGCAGCACGAATTAGAGAAGATTGGTTCTGTCCCGAGTTAACATCCCATGTGTCAAATTTTATCAGCAATTGCCTTACATGTCAACAGTTCACGGCCGGTCATACTTTAAAGGTGATAAGAGGTACCATACCCCGACCAGAAGGACCTTTTCGGCACCTCCACATTGACTATGTTGATATGATCAACATTTGTCAAGGCAATAGATACATGATAGTAGTAGTATGCCCATTTTCTAGGTGGATCGAAGCAGGGCCCTGTTCACACCCTGATGCGTTTAGAGCAGCCAAATTTATAGTAAGGGAGGTATTCCCCAGGTGGGGAGTGTGCGAGGTGTTAAGATCAGACAACGGACCCCATTTCGCAAATGAAATGTTCCAGCATATCACATCCCTACTGAACATTAAACACAAATTTGCATGTGCGTACCACCCACAGGCTAATGGTGTATGTGAACGCCTGAATGGCCTATTGAAGGAGGCAATTGCTAAAATACAGCAAACAACAAAGAAAAGTTGGTTGTATTGCCTTCCGTTAGCACTGTTCGAACTTAGAAACAGGCCAGGGTCCGACCACCACCTCACCCCACACGAGGTGGTTACTGGACGCCAAATGCGCCTTCCCCTAACACCAACGTCAAGGGCATTCACCGACCAAGAAAGTTCTGCGAATGTGTTAGGTGATGAAATGTATCAATATGTGTCTTCTTTGATTACTAGCGTTGTGTTTGTGTCTCAACAGCTCGAGCGCACACGGGGCGGGTCCACCAGCAACCAAGAAATAGACGAAAATACAGAATTGGGAAAGGAGAACTTGTGCCAACTTGCCAAAGGTGACCACGTACTACTTCGAAATTTTAATAGAAAGTGGAACCAGCAGAGGTTCACTGGCCCCCATTTAGTAGAGGACGTATCAACAAGAGCAGTAAAACTAAAGGATAAGCGTGCGTGGAACCACCTGCATGATGTAAAAATTTACAAACTGCAGACCCGCCCCAGCGCCAACGACAGGTCCATTGGAAAAACGCCAACAACATCCCCGGCAGCGGAAGAAAACACAACCACAGACAACGACCCAATTGTTCCCTCGGAGAGAATAACGGACGAAGAAGGGGGTGATCCCCACACTGCCCACCCCATGGTCACACGTTCAAAGAGTAAAACTGCTCCCGCCATCTGAGCAAACCCCCCCCCCCATTGACTACTAAATACAATTGTAATAAAAACTAAGGACTTCGCTTGCACCAATACACATGTAAACACGTGAATGTTCTCTTTTTCTCTCGCACATACAGGAGCTGCGTAATATTGTATTGTTAAGAAAAGTTATCTAACAAATTCAGTGTGCAGGCGTAGATGGTGCTGCCAGACGATAGTTACCCAGAAGAATTGTCACACCAATTTGTATACGAAATAAAAAGGCCAACATACTTAAAAAAGAAAAGGGTACGTGTATACTACACGGCCTTCCTCCTGGCCATAGAAAATTACATGCCCCACCTCCGCCCATACTTGCCGGTCTTGAGAGACCGATCACTTAGAGTAGCGTGGGAGCAACTCTTCACCTGGGCACTGAATGACTATTTGATAGGGAGAGCTTAATGAAACAAAACTAACATTTAATAACAAGCACTTTTTGAGAATTTTTAGGCGGGCAACTTTAACGTCGCAAGAATACGCTGCCAGGACTGCAGCAAGGTAAGAGCAAAAATGTCGGTGAGGTTAGCATATGTAATAAAAATAATAGGGATTTTTATGATCACCGGAGTTTTGGCTGCCTCTGTATGGCAGTACAGCTATGCTATGAGTTTTTTTGCTGCACCCAAACCTAATGTACCCCACCTCCCTGCTGCAACAGGTGTTACGTCAGGTGGTAACAGTAACAATGAACAAAAGCGAAATAAAGTTAAACGCAGCACATACTCAGACAATAAAGGTATTGATAATTATGTACAAGATTCAGCACACGTCACAAACAACATATGGTACCAGCACATGACCCGCATTGGTAAGCAGACAACTGAGGATAGCTGTTACGTTTGCTCATTAATACCATACGCCATGAGCGCTTCACGAACATTTGTTGCCACAGAAATAGATGAAAAAACAGCACAGTGCATAATATATTTGGCCCTGTTCCAAACGAAAGGAAGATTCCAAGGAACAGTAGTGCACATGACATGGAAAACACGAGACTCATACCCATATGAAAACAACTTCCTCAAGACCTATCTGAGTTATCACAAGACCAGTTTACATGCTGAAGCATTCAGATACATAACAAGTGGCCCTGAAAAAGGAGAAACAAAGAAGGTAACACTGCAGTATCTACCATGTGATTGGTACGCCACGGAAGTTCCGGGTAAACAAGGATGCTGGGAGAGGCCATTACTGACGATAACAGGAAAGGTGTTCCTGGGTACCAGCTGGGAGATAGGAGTGGTTGGCAGCAACATGGTAACAAAAGAAACTATCTCAACCATCGAGACACACAATCATCGATGTTGGACGACATGGATCAAGTATGTACCAATGCTCACGTGGGTAGAAGAAGATGAAGACCCGATAACTATATTACCATTGACTGCGCCCAAAGTATGTTACCAGCATAAAGGAGAGGTGGACGTGGGATATAACACCAATTGTGCAAGTGTGATGGAGTTACCTGAGGGGGGAGCGGGAACAGCAGTAATAATGGACCATTATTGGGCCTGTGGAGAAAAGGCATATCATACACTGCCTCCCCTGTGGAGTGGTGTGTGCACAATGGTACACGTCAATGTACCATCACTAGTGGTACCTAAGAAGCATGTCGATGTGGCGAAATTTCCGAAAATGGATGAAGGAGACAGGAGAAGAAAGAGATCTGCACCACTCCAGAAGGAGCAAGAAAACAGGACCAACAGCAATGATACTGTCCTAAACAGGAGAAAAAGACAAGGAGAGCCATTAACAGGAAATTATCTGTGGGGAAGGTCGGAAACGGAACTAACATCAATACCGCCAGAACACAGACTATTCAGCAGAGCAGCAATGTTCTTCTCCTCAATAATACATCCGGGACTGCAGGCATACGCAAACGCAAAATGGCTGCAAATAACCAGATGGGAACTAATGATGACCATAAATTCGACAGTAAATGGGTTTAACGCAATTAAAGAGGAGCTGCGAGCTGTAAGGATGGTAGCACTACAGAACAGATATGTATTGGACCTTCTCACAGCAATGGAAGGAGGAGTTTGTGCAAAGATAGGACAATCATGCTGCACGTTCATACCTGCCAACGATGCCGACAATGGTACACTAACAGAAGCAGTTTCACAATTGGCCCAGATGCACTCCAAAATGATGGACGAAAGTAACGGCGTAAACAAGGATAAAAGCTGGTTTTCACTATTATGGTCATGGATGCCATCTTGGCTGTCAGATGGACTGAAAATAATAGTGGGATGTGCTATTTTGGCTGGAGCTGCACTGATAATAATTAGATTTTGGAAAGCCCGGAAGGCGCGCTCAACTGATGAGTTGCTGGAAATGGTGGGAATGCACCCCTTGATGCCAGCGGATGACGGCCAGCACACAGGTGTGATAATACACGAAAGGGAGAAGTTGCGCACCCAAATCATCGCCAATCATCTAGACCCACCATCAGTGAAGATCGAGAACCCAAGGAACCCTAGGAGCTACATAGGAAGATGGGTGTACTGTACTCCTGGAGGAACATGCGAATACATGTATTGGTCATTTGAAGATCACGTAAACCATTATGGACATCTCGGAGGGATAACAAAGATATGGAGAGTAAGAGGAGATAACGAGAAGGATATGTTTGTGGTCGACAAGTCGACCAGAGGGGGGACTGAAGTGGGAGAATGGAAAACCAGACTCCCGTCCTTCACCTCTCGCGCTTGGCCTAGAGGGTCGCGGCCCAGACACCCGCCACGAGAAGAGTTTGCCCATTTACCAGATGACCAAA